>NW_017672531.1:6348-42133 GCF_001879085.1 Nicotiana attenuata
GCGAGTAGCCGGCCCGGGTATGGGCACCTATTGTGCAACCACTGATCAGTGGGTTTACCGAGCTACACGTGGCCGGGTACGATTCTACCGAGCCTTATGATGGCCGGGTACGTTTTTACCGAGTCCTCTTTGAGGCCTCTTTAAGCCCGGTATGATATGATGATGATGATGCCCACAGAGGCGTATGTTTTTAAAAGCTTATGTATATATATGTATTATGCATTTCATGTTAGTAGCCCCCAGAGGCACTCAGATGTTACAGGTTGTATCTCCTCTATCTCTCTTTACGTTACTGATCTTGTTTATGCTTTCCTGCCTTACATACTCGGTACTTTATTCGTACTGACGTCCCTTTTGCCTGGGGACGCTGCGTTTTATGCCCGCAGGTCCCGATAGACAGGTTGACATTCCTCCTAGTAGGCTATCAGCTCAGCGAAGGTGTTGGTGTACTCCACTTGCTCCGGAGTTGCCTATTTGGTCAGTATGCTTTGGATATGTATTGATTGGTATGGCGGGGCCCTGTCCCGACCTTTATGATTTTATCTACTCTTAGAGGCTTGTAGACAGATGTCAGGTGTATGGATACTTGTATGGCCTTGTCGGCCTATCTCTTGAGTTTACAAATGGTCATGTCGGCCTTATAGGCCCGTATATCACATGTATAAGTTTGTATATCATGTTCAGTCATCATATGTTGAGTATTCCATTATGTTTTATTCTTGTTATCTCATGACATGTTTTCTATCTCATTTACCCTTGATAGTATGATAAGAAAGATATGTTACGTTGGTACTCGGTTGAGTAAGGCACCGGGTGCCCGTCGCGGCCCTTCGGTTTGGGTCGTGACAGTCATGGGCCGTATGGTGCGGTTCACGGACACCATGACTCAGGCTGGTTTATTTCCAGCGGATCCAGCTACATCACAGGCAGGAGGGGGAGCACAGACCCCTACTGCTCAGGCTCCTGGTCATGCAGCTGCAGTGTATAGGACTCCGGGTGCACTACCCGCGGATGGGGCTCAGCCAGTTGCTGCAGTGGTGCCCGAGCCCAGACCAGCTGCGGATTGTGACCTGCAGAAGTTGCTAGATAGATGGACTAGACTTCACCCTCCTGTCTTCGGGGGTGAGCGCCATGAGGATGCCCAGGACTTCATTGATAGGTGCAGGGACAGACTGCACAACGTGAGGATATTAGAGTCGCATGGGGTTGACTTCATACTTTCCAGCTGGAGGGCAGGGCCCGTAGATAGTGGCAGTCGTATGTTCTTGGCAGGCTAGCAGGTTCTCCTCCTATCACTTGGAGTGAGTTCACACAGTTATTTTTGGACAGGTATATCCCACCCTCCGAGAGGGAAGAGCTACGGTATCAGTTTGAGCAGCTCGAGCAGGGTCAGATGTCGGTGACCGACTATGAGGTGAGGTTTTCTGAGTTATCCCGCCATGCATTGATGATACTTCGTACAGATGCGGAGAGGGTGCGGAGGTTCGTTGCAGGACTGCATCCTGGCATTAGGGCCAATATGGCCCGAGAGGTGGAGATGGGGACTCCATATCAGCTAGTGGTGGAGATTGCTCGGAGGATCGCGGGCTACCGCCTGAGAGGTAGGAAGTAGATGCAGCAGGACAAGAGTGCCAGATTCTCCGGAGAGTTCAGAGGTGCCCCAGCTAGGGGTAGGGGTCAGTTTGGGAGGAGTCAGCCCAGCAGGCCCCCAAATTCAACACCACCACCTGCTCGGGGTGCTCCAGCGCGCCCCTATTTCAACGCCATGCCAGAGAGTTCTTATCGCCCACCAGCTATTCAGGGTTCCTCCGATGGGTATTCAGGTCCCGAGGGTTCTTCTGGTTCCTATTTTAGTGCTATGCCGGAGAGTCCATACCGTCCACCGGCTATTCAAGCTTCTTCTAGTGGGTCTACAGGCCATCAGGGTCAGCTACCAGGACAGCGGGCTACCGCACCACGAGGTTGTTTTGAGTGCGGAGACCTTGGTCATATGAGGAGATACTGCCCCAGGCTTCGGGGCAAGGCTGTACAGCAGGGTCAGCAGCCCATGATTTCAGCACTGGTTGCCCAGCCGCCTAGAGGCGGGGATAGAGTGGTAGTGGCTGTCCTAGAGGTGGAAGCCAGACAGGGAGAGGTCAGCCAGCTACTGCTCAGTCAGGTGGAGGCCAGCCAGCCAGCGCTCCAGCCAGAGTGGTAGTGGCCGTCCTAGGGTTTATGGCTCCAAAAGAGTTGAAGGAGTTGAAGGAGCAACTTGAGGAGTTGTTGGCAAAGGGGTTTATTAGACCTAGTGTGTCACCTGGGGGTGCGCCGGTGTTTTTTGTGAAGAAGAAGGATGGCACCATGCGGATGTGTATTGACTACCGCCAGTTGAGCAAGGCTACATCAAGAATAAGTACACGTTGCCGCGCATTGATGATTTGTTCGACTAGTTGCAGGGTGCTAGGGTGTTCTCTAAGATTGACTTGAGATCAAGGTACCATCAGTTGAGGATTCGGGACTCAGATGTTCTGAAGACTGCTTTCCGTACTAGATATGGTCATTACGAGTTTCTAGTGATGTCCTTTGTCTTGACCAATGCCCCAGCGGCGTTTATGGACTTGATGAATAGGGTGTTCAGACATTATATTAATTCCTTTATTATCGTCTTCATTGACGACATCTTGATATACTCACGTAGCCTGGGGGAACACGAGCAGCATTTGAGAGTAGTGCTTCAGACCTTGCGAGAGCAGAAGCTATATGCTAAGTTCTCCAAGTGTGAGTTTTGGCTGGAGTCAGTAGCATTCTTGGGCATATTCTGTCTGGAGAGGGTACAAGGTGGATCCCAAGAAGATTGAGGCAGTTCAGAGTTGGCCACGTCCTACTTCATCAGGAGTTTCCTGGGTTAGCAGGTTACTACCGGCGATTCGTGCTGGGCTTTTCATCTATTGCATCACCTCTGACCAGATTGACCCAGAAGAGTGCTCCTTTCTGTTGGTCCGGTGGTTGTGAGGCGAGCTTTCAGAAGCTCAAGACAGCTTTGACTACAGCACCAGTTCTTGTGTTGCCTTCCGGTTCAGGGACTTATACGGTATATTGCGACACTTCACGCGTTGGCTTGGGTTGTGTGTTGATGCAGGAGGGGCGAGTTATTTCATATGCCTCCCGTCAGCTGAAGATCTATGAGAAGAATTATCCTGTGCACGATCTAGAGTTGGCGGCGATTGTTCATGCTCTTAAGATATGGAGGAATTATCTGTATGGGGCGTCATGTGAGGTTTACACTGATCATTGCAGCTTACAGCATCTGTTCAAGCAGAGGGATCTCAATTTGAGGTAGCGTAGATGGCTTGAGTTACTGAAGGATTATGACATCACCATTCTTTATCATCCGGGCAAGGCAAATGTGGTCGCGGATGCCTTAAGCAGGAAAGCAGAGAGTATGGGTAGCTTGGCATTCATTCCAGCAGAGGAGAGGCCACTAGTCTTGGACATTCAGTCCTTGGCTAACAAACTTGTGAGGGTGGATATTTCAGAGCCCAGCCGAGTCCTTGCATGTGTTGTTGCCCAGTCTTCATTATTGGGGGAGATTAAGGCCCGACAGTTCAATGATCCGCATTTGGCAGTTCTCAGAGAGACAGTGCTACAGGGTAGAGCCAAGGAGGTTTCTATTGGCGAGGATGGTGTCCTGCGACTCCAGGGTCGCCTATGTGTTCCTAATGTTGATGGCTTGAGGGAGATGATTCTAGCGGAAGCACATAGTTCATGGTATTTTATTCACCCAGGTGCTACGAAGATGTATCGTGACCTGAGGCAGCATTATTGGTGGCGACGGATGAAGAAGGACATAGTTGAGTATGTGGCTAAGTGTTTGAATTTCCAGCAGGTTAAGTATGAGCACCAGAGGCCAGGTGGCCTACTTCAGCAGATGCCCATTCCTTAGTGGAAGTGGGAGCTCATCACTATGGACTACGTAGCGGGGTTGCCCCGGGCCTTGCGGAAGTTTGATGCAGTGTGGGTCATTGTTGACAGGTTGACCAAGTCGGCACACTTTATTCTGATTGTGACTACTTACACTTCAGAGAGGTTGGCTCAGATTTACATTCGGGAGATTGTCCGGTTGCACGGTGTGCCTGCTTCCATCATATCTGATAGAGGCCCTCAGTTCACTTCCCACTTTTGGAGAGCCGTTCAGAGTGAGTTGGGGACCCACGTGGAGCTTAGTACAGCATTTCATCCTCAGACCGACGGACAGTCAGAGCGGACAGTTCAGATTCTGGAGGACATGCTTAGGGCATGTGTGATTGACTTTGGAGGATAGTGGGATCAGTTCCTGCCTTTGGCCGAGTTTGCTTATAACAATAGTTATCAGTCCAGCATCGAGATGGCCCTATTTGAGGCTTAATACGATCGGCGATATCGTTCTCCTATCGGGTGGTTTGAGCCCGGAGAGGCTAAGTTGTATGGTACATATCTGGTAAAAGATGCCTTGGAGAAGGTGAAGTTGATTCAGGAAAGACTTCGCACAACACAGTCCAGACAGAAGAGTTACGTGGATCAGAAGGCACGTGATCTATCATTCATGGTCGGCGAGAAGGTTCTCTTTAAAGTCTAGCCGATGAAGGGTGTCAGGAGATTCGGGAAGAAGGGCAAGTTGAGCCCAAGGTTTATTGGCCCATTTGAGGTGTTGAAGCGAGTTGGGGAGGTGGCATATGAGCTTGCTTTACCTCCCAGCTTATCGGGAGTCCATCCAGTTTTTCATGTGTCTATGCTTCGGAGGCATCACGCCGACTGGTCCCATGTGTTAGATTTCAGCACTATTCAGCTAGACGAGAGATTGAGCTACAAGGAGGAACCAGTTGCCATTATTGATAGGCAGGAGCGCCAGTTGAGGTGCAAGAGGGTTTCTGCAGTAAAGGTCCAGTGGAAGGGCCAACCAGTCGAGGCGGCGACCTGGGAGTCCGAGGAGGACATGCGGAGCAGATATCCACACTTATTCGGCACTTTAGGTATGAATCTAAACGCGTTCGAGGACTAACGTTTGTTTAAGAGGTGGAGGATGTAATGACTCGCCTGGTCGTTTCGCTTTTTAGAACCCCGTTCCCCTAAATAAGACTTCTCGCGCTTGCTTTAACTAATTTACGACCTCCGGGGATGGTTGGTTCGGGATTTGGAAGAGTTTGGGTTGAAATAGGCACACTTGATTCCTTAAGGTTTTCTTAAAAGGCTAAGTTTGACTTTGGTCAAAACTTTTAGTAAACGGATCTGGACTCGTGTTTTGACGGTTCCGGAGGGTCCGTAGGAAAATATGGGACCTGGGCGTATGCCCGGAATCGAATTCCGAGGTCCCTAGCCTGAGTAATGAATTTTTGTTAGAAATTGTTAAACTGGAAATTCTAAGGATTTATAGATAATTGAATAATGCTTGATCATGTTGGTATCGGGCCTGTATATTGGTTCCGGAGCCCAGTACAGGTCCGATATAACATTTAAGACTTGCCCGCAAAATTTGGTGTCAATCCGAGTAGTTTAAGTACGTTTCAGCGCGTTAGAAGTGAATTGAAGAACTTGAAGTTCATAAGTTTCATTCAATTGGTTTTAGGGGGCGATTCTTAGATTTAGTGTTGTTTCGGGCGCTCCGAGGGTTCGAGCGAGTCTGTTTTATGATTTCAAACTTGTCGGTATGTTCGGGTGGGGCCCGGGGGCCCCGAGCGTCAATCGGGCGAGGCTCGAGTGAGTATTAAAATTTTGGGAAGGAGCTGAAGCTCCCAGCTATCTGTCATAACCGCACCTGCGGTTGGTCAGGCACAGGTAAGAGACCGCAGAAGAGGTCTTCCTCTCGCTGATGCGGCCAAGCCAAGCCAGGCCCAAAGCCGCAGAAGCGGCTATTTTCCATAAAAGTGGAGCCGCAAAAGCGGCTTGTATCTCGCAGATGCGGCCCAGCGGCCCAGTTGAGATTCCGCAGAAGCGGACGCCTTCCCGCAGATGCGGTGGGCGCAGGTGCAGCCCAGGACCACAGATGCGGAAATCACTAAAGCAGTGAGCTTCATTTATTACGGGCTCTAGGCCATTTTTGCTCACTTTCACTCATTCATTGGGCGATTTTGGAGCTCTTGGGAGAGGAGTTTCACCTAGCATCTTGAGTTAAGTTCATCCTATTTATTTCTAAGTTTAATACTTGAGTCTTGGGTAGATTAACACACAAAAATTAGGGAAAATCAAGGGATTAGAGAAAAACCTAGGGTTTTGATAAAACTTAGATTTCACCAAGAAATTTGTGTATTGATCCTTAGGAAATAGAGAACAACTTTCTTCGAAAAATTTCGAAATCCGGGCACGTGGGCCCGGGGTCGGATTTTAGGAAACTTGTGTTAAAGGTCGGGAAATACCTTTAGCAATTAAAATGCGAACTCTTGAGCTTGTATTGACTAGTTCCTACCTCGTTTAATTAGTTTTGGATCCTTCGGCTCCAAATTGAGGGTTTGAGCATGTTCTTGGTATTGGAAGCACGTTTTGGAGCGAGGTGAGTCTCCTTTCTAACCTTGTAAGAGGGAATTGTCCCCATAGGTGAGTTAATTAACTATGTGTTGCTAATTTTGGGGGCTACGTGCGCACTAGGTGACGAGAGTCCATGCATAGCTACTATTGTGTTAATTGTCCGAGTAGTTTAGGACCCGTATCATGCTATGTTTGTAAATGTCTATATCCTTTCATGTTAGTGAGATCACTTAGGACTTGTTAGAAGTTGGAAACAATGTATAAGAACGTATGTACTCACTTGATAACTCATATGAATTTATTTGACTACGATTGTGCCTTATGTGCCCTCTTGATGATGATTGCTATTTGTGGATCGGGCCGATCGCCTCGGTAGAAAAAGATGCATCTATGGTTCGCGCCATTCGACCCTCTGGCAGTGCACATTTCTTTTTATGTTGGACCGGATCGTACGACCTCGACATAATGTGCGCATGTTATCTAACTAGGGAATGACTTATCGCTTCATGCTATAAATTGCTATATATATATATATATATATATATATATATATATATATATATATATATATATATATATATATATATATATATATATATAGTGTGACGTCTATGCATAGTAAAGCACTTCTTATATTAATTGACCCTAGTAAGTGTCAAGTCGACCTCTCGTCTCTACTTCTTCGAGATTAGACGGGATACTTACTGGGTACATATTGTTTATGTACTCATACTACGCTTCTATACTTAATTGTACAGGATCTGAGGCAGGTACATCTGGTTATCAGTCTGGTGCGCACGCTTGAGCGTAGTCCGAGATTCTACGGTGATCTGCTCCTTTCCTATGCCGACCAGCAGCGTGATGAAGTCTTTGTGTATTTTGCTGTCTATTTTAGTTCAGACAGTAGGGTAGTATTCTTTTGTGTATTCCACTAGTTACCCATGTACTTGTGACACTAGGTCTTGGCACACACATTAGTAGACTATTCTTTTGGGATTGTATAACTATTTCGGTTTGATGCAAATTATTTCTCGTTTTAAATTCAAAATTTAGAGTTTGTGTTAACTGTTTGGGAAAGTAAAACAAGAACTTATTAATATTTCCGCGTTGGCTTGCCTTACAAAAGTGTTGGGCGCCATCACGACCTGATGTGAAATTGGGTCGTGACAATTTTGCATTAGTAAAGTTCTGGTTTACTATGATACATAAAATAGTACAAATTGAAGAATAAGGTGGGTCACTTCTCACATACATATTATTTTACAACACTATGATTGTGGAAACATGAAGATTTTCAATCTTCCAATCATTTGTAGTCTCAATATGATAGCCATTTGTATTAGTAAACTTCAGGCTTACTATAACATATGTTTTGGCCATAATCATATAATATGAATGACATATTTGTATATAAGCTCTTCGAGAGCCTTCGTTTATTATCCACAATCTAATATTTGTGAGACACTACTGGTGTCATGTTCTTCTAGACAAACAATTAGCTCTTCAGGAGTTGTTGATACATTTTGTACTATCAAATATTGCTCAGACACTTCTAGTATCATGAGAGAAAATCATAATCAAATAAAACAATATAAAATAATTGATTAAGCACAAGAAAACACCTCTTCGTAATATTTTCCTACTTCGTGAGAAAATTTCAATTGTTTTACTTGTTCAGGAGCAAATTTAAAATACGAAATATTGAGTATATATTCCCTCAATCATATTACCTCTTCTGGAGGTGATTGTAATATATTTACATCAAAAGCGTGTTCATATTTACGAGCTTTATTAATATTGTCACATTCACTTCAGGGAATAGATTAATATTCATCAAAAGTTCTCATCCTTCAGGAAACAGAACATAATTACCTGAACATGCATTAATCACATCAAATTGTGTGATGGCTTAGAACCTCTTTTAAGATAATGCTACTTCAGGAGCAAATCGAGGCATGCAAGTAATATAGAGAAATTTTCTCTAACTTATCTTCATTGTAACCATAGTAAGCCTAAACTATAACTTCTGGTGGTCATAGGCATATACCACTTCTGGTGGTTAATAAAATTTGTTACAATGAGATATACAAAACATAACCACTTCTGGTAGTTGTGTATTTCTTTCAAACTCTGCTGGAGTTTAAGTGGATCTAACAATCCTATCCTATCCACTTTATAATCCTTTATTAAGATAATTAGGATGGAAAAAAATCAAAATAGGTACTTTATACGTCGCATATAACCAAGCAAGCGATGATAAAGATATTAAACTAAATATAAGCAAAAGGCTCAAATTACTTTACAGAAATTTGGCCACTCCGGACGTAATTGATATCCACATCACTACGGACAAGAAGAAAAGCTCACCACCTCAAGGACAATTTGCCTTACGATGCTTGAAATGAACAAGATCTAACCACGGACGTAAGAGTGTCGCCTTACATCGGAGATAAACACTGACATGGAAATTAAATTCGAAGTAAGTGCTCAAAATGGCAGAGTCTCGTGCTGATAACGTGTTATAAAATAAAGACTGTAAAGTAAATAAACTGAACACAAGTATAGAGAGAGAGATTGGTCCTCTAATTTTGAACTGGATTTTTTTCCGTGTTGAGTGCACTAGTATTATCACATAAGAGAGGCACACAGTCTGAGAATACTCCGAAATCTTCCAATTGTTGCTTGATCAACAGAAGTTGAGTACAGCAAGAGGCAGCTGCTACATATTCAGCTTCTGCAGTTGAAAGTTCCACAGAGTTCTGCTTCCTTGTACCCCATGAGATTAAGCAGGAACCCAGGAAGTGTGCCATTATAGAAGTGCTTTTCCTGTCCACCGGATATCCTGCATAATCAGTGTCAGCATACCCAATAAGGTCAAAGCTGTCTCCTGAAGGATAATAGAGGACCAGGTCCTGTGTTCCTTTGGGATATCTCAGTATTCTCTTGGCAGCCTTCAGATGAGATTCGTTTGGATTGGATTGAAACCTTGCACAGAGACCTACGCTAAAAATAATGTTGGTCTGCCTGCAGTGAGATACAATAGTGACCTTATGATTCCTCTATACATGGTCTGATTTACAGGAGAACCAGGTTCATTCATGACTAGACGAGTGGCTGTGGCAATAGGCGTGTTGATTACTTTTGATGCTTCCATATCAAACCTTTCAGCAGCTCCTTGATGTACTTTTGCTGACTTATCAGTGTTCCCTTCTTAGATTGATTCACTTGAAGTCCTAGGAACAAATTCAGTTCTCCCATCATACTCATCTCGAATTCACTCCCCATGAGTTTTGCAAATTTTTCGCAGAGAGAGTCAGTTGTGGCTCCAAAGATGATATCATCAACATACACCTGAACAATGAGAAGGTTTGTCGCGACCCAAAATCCACTAAGGGTCGTGATGGCGCCAGATACCACTGTCAGGCAAGCTAACACCATTTAACTAGTAAATTCTCGTTTTAATATTTTCAAAATCATTTCCGCTAAACATTAAACAATTAATAATAAATTTCACTGAATAAATAATGATGTCTTTACAAAATTTCTGAATAATCCCGAAATCATCCCAAAACCCGGTGTCACAAGTGCATGAGCAATTACTAGGAAATCTAATTAAGTACAATAGCTGTCCGGAATACAAACTTGGACAGAAAGTAAATATAATAAACTGAAAGAGACTCTGCTGGCTGCGGGTCGTCTCGAGAGATGCAGCTCACCTAAGTCTCTGTATCATCCATGCTGCTACGTCCATTAGGCCACTAGAGGTACATGTGCATGTGCAACGAAAATGCACAGCAAGTGTAGGATAAGTACAAAAACAACATGTACTCAGTAAGTATCCCGCCTAACCACGAAGAAGTAGTGACGAGAGCTCAACTTCGACACTTACTAATGGTCCAATAATATCATTACTATAAAGAAGTGAATAAGTATGAAACATGGCAATTATATGAAATAAGCATGTATAAAACACATAGTAACATCCCCCTTCTTCTTTATTTTACTCAAGTTTTCAGCTAGCAAGTTCCCTCCGTAATTGGAGCACATATATAGATATGGTGGATTTCCTTAAAGAAGTTGTCATAATTCAAAACAGGGAAAAATCCCCCAGGTTCACTAGCTTCTAGCCAAATGTCACGCACGATTCCATAAGAATAGTGTGTGTGTGTGTGTGTGTGTGTGTGTGTGTGTGTGTGTGTATAGGAAATGGAGAGGCGTACGGCTCGATCCAACATAAAAGTAAACTGTGCACTGCCGAGGGTCGAACGGCGCGAACCATAGATGCATCTATTAACCTGTCGAGGCGATCGGCCCTCTCTCATGAGAGTAGTAGAAGTAAATACCCCGCTCGCGAATCATACGTGCAACGCGGTCAAATATAGATTTAAGGAATTTCCGCGCTCGCGAATCATACATGCGACGCGGTCAAATATAAATTTATTAATAAATCAAAATCCTTTTATTGATCCTTTTCGAAAATAGAGACAATTTGACGTGAAGCTTTTAGGGTAATTTTCCCCGCTCGCGAAACATACATGCGACGCGGTTTCACATAGATTCCTTAAGTTATTACAAGGTTCCTTAATTCTTTTCGAAAATACTAGGTTTAATGGAAACGCTTAAAATCTTAAATTCCTCCATTTAAATTCCTTTCAACACAATTATTACGAAACCTCAATCTTATTTCTTCTCAAAGCAAGCAATAAACATAAATCAACAACAATATCAATAAGGCATGATGTAGCATAAGAACTACCCGAACATAAGCATAATAGTTACTATGCACGGACTCTCGTCACCTCGTGCGTACGTAGCCCCCACAAATAGGAGCACATATTTAATTACTTCACCTATGGGGTTAATTCACTCTTACAAGGTTAGAAATGAGACTCACCTCGCTCCGAAGTTACATAACCGGCATTCCTCGCCCTTCCGATGACTCAAATCGATGCGAACGCTCCCAAAACTAGCCAATTAATGGGCAAACCAATGAAAATATACCCTAATACTTATAACGATTTAATTTATATAAATTCCCAACTCCACCTTGAAAAGTTGACAAAATCACCCTCGGTCCCACGTGCCCGGATTCCAAATTTTTTCAAAGATAAACTTTACTCATAACCTCACGAACTCAAATATATAATTTACTCTCAATTTCATGCCCACATCGTGGTCAAAATTTAAAAATACCAATTTCTAGGTTTTCTATCAAAACCCCAATTTTTCACTAATTTTCCATGAATTTCCATGTTAAAATATATATATAATCCAAGTATTTAACTTGCAATATGTGGGAATCACTTACCTTAACATGGATGATGAAAATGGAGCTCCAAAATCGCTCTTAGGTCGGCTCCCATGGAGGAAATGAGATTAAATGAGCCAAACCCATTTTTGCAAACTTATACACTGCCCAGGCGATCCTTCTTCACGTTCGCGAGCACCCAATCGCATTTGCGATGAGCAGAATTCTCAAAAGTCATTTTCAAACTCTTCTCTGACAACCTCTAGTATAATGGCCTTAACTTTTTGTACAAAAATCCAAATGACAATTGGTTTAATGTTTTGAAAACTAGACACCAAGTTCTACAACTTTTGTGTTTCGGCCTTCTCTCAATTCATTATAGATTTTGGGATATAAGCTGCAAATCAGCCCTGTACAACACAAATTTCTTCTTCATCTTCCCGGATAGCCTGTAGTGTACCAGCCATAACTTTTCGTACACAAATCCAAATGATAAATAGTTTAACTTTCTGAAAACTAGACACAAAAGGATACAACTTTCATCTTTGGATAATCTCTAAATTCCTTATAGATTGTGAGATATGAGCCTCCGACGTCAGACCTGCGTAACAAAGATTTTCTTCTTCGCGAACGCGAAGAACAAAATCCCTGAAGCCAAATCCTTCTTCGCGAACGCGAAAAACAACAGCAGACACCGGCATCAGCTATAGCAAAACAGCCGGAAATGATCTGAAACCACCCCGAAACACACCCGAGGCTCCCGGGACCCCATCCAATCATACCAACCAGCCCCATAACATAACACGGACCTGCTCGAGGCCTCAAATCACATCAAACAACGCTAAAATCATGAATCGCACTCCAATTCAAGCTTAATGAACTTTAGAATTTCAAACTTCTACTTTCGATGCCGAAACCTATCAAATCACGTCCGATTGACCTCAAATTTTGCACACAAGTCATATTCGACATTACGGACCTACTCCAACTTTTGGAATCGGAATCCGACCCCGATATCAAAAAGTCCACTTCCGGTCAAACTTTTCAAAAACCTTCAAAATTCTAACTTCAGCCAAATGACTCCAAAATGACCTACGAACATCCAAATCCACTTCCGATCGCTCTCCCAATACCAGAATCACCATACGGAGCTATTCCCAGACTCGAAATCCCAAACGGACATCATTAACACTGAAATGCACTTCATCCCAAATTTATGAAATTCAGCCAAAAATGCTAACTTCCACAATAGGCGCCAAAACGCTCCCGGGTCATCCAAAACCCGATCCAGACATACGCCGAAGTCCAAAATCATCATATGAACCTGCTGGAACCTTCAAATCCCGAGTCCGAGGTCGTTTACTCAAAAATCCAATCTTAGTCAATTCTTCCAACTTTAAGCTTTTGAAATGAGAATTTTCTTTCCAAATCCAATCGAACTTCCTGAATTTTTATTCCGACCATACATACAAGTCATAATACCTGAAGTGAAGCTACTTATGGCCTCAAACCGCCGAACGACACGCTAGAGCTCAAAACGACCGATCGGGTCGTTACATTCTCTCCCACTTAAGCATACGTTCGTCCTCGAACGTGCTGAGAATTGCGTTCGAGTCGTCTGAAATTACTGTTTAACACCTCTTTGCACCTACCCGTGCTACTACAACTCAGTTGAGCACATTAGCTCGATCAAATTTGAATGTATTCTCTTTTATTAGGGCAAATAAACCTTAGAGCCCAGTTCCAACATCCGAAATTCTTCGCGAGGCCTGATCTAACATACGAACACCGTATTAATCACCACATGATGTACCAGAACATGAATGCATGCCTTTGCTGAATTCACACCATGCATCACATCATTCACAGGCCCATAATAGCAGTCTCTAATAAAATAGCCGAAATTTCCCGAATCTGATGCTCACAATGCACCCCATGACATATATGAGTCCTGTTCTAACTCTTACAATACCGCCACGATGCAAGAGGTGTGTAGAAATTCATAACCAACTGCCGAGTCGATAAATCGTTGAGTCTATACTCCTGACAAGAACCATTACCTCATTGAACCAAGTAGTGGTATTTGCTCTTTGATATACTTCACACAATCTGATTGCACTGACCCTAGATCCAATAATCTCGTCTCACCTAGTACAAACTACTCAGGTAGTAAGCCACCCCGGACATTACGAAAAGTCTCATGTGATGCCACAACGTGCCGATAAGCTACAAACTTGAACATGATACATAAGAAAAATGAACCCTGGAGGGGACTACTCAACTCACACAACTAATGAACTTTCCTCAGAAAATGGGAAGCAAAACACACAAAAATATAATATAGGGGACTGTACTCAACATCACACTGTTGCGGCGTGCAACCCGATGCATACAACATAATCTATAAGGAATTTCTTACCGAGCAAAAATGCTCATACTTGCGAAATATCCGAATATCGGCCACAAGCATGCCAAGTGCATAATACCATCCCTGGGGAGAGAGATAGTGCCATACGCTACAAAACTCAAGCACAACTAAGGTGCGATATATGATATGAATCTCAAGAGCCATCCTTCTCACATAACACCATCGCTACGCGGAACCTCAACACCTAGGAAAATTATCACGCCGTCTCACAACTCATACGGCACAATATAGTATTACATGAAATAGTCTACGACGAGATAACATCTAATGTCTGAATACTCCTCCATAAGGATTGCTATGTTGAAATGAACACATCTGGCTTGATATAGAGCCCATATTCATATTTAAATCCACCCACCGACCTCGAGCCGATTCTGACCGCACCGTACTAGGCTAATAGCCTTTCAAGGGTCCATAATAACCCCTTTTTCCCATGAGTCACAAGAACAATCCTCATATCCGGAGCAAACCTCCACAGTACAGAACCCAATAAACCGAGTGCCCTCCAGGCATAAATTCTCAAATTAGTGATATTACCACAATCTTCATGCTTGGTTTAAATCTTCAATCAATCAAGTGACTACATGTCACACTTATACAATCTTCCAATGAGATACGCTCCCACGACCTCCCGCACCAGGTAACAAGTTTGCACATCCTCACCACCGGCCATATAATGTTGTAAAGCAATCAAGAATCCATAACCAGGATGCAAAGCCTCCTACACAAACACCAATCTCAGGTGACATTGAAGACAATACCAGATTACTCTAAACATCCAAACCCTTTTCCTACTCATCCGAGCTCATGACATTCTTGCCAACACCGAACCGTAACCTTGATCCTCACTTTCAAATTTCATACCGCTCACTGCACTTAACATGCCAATGTGCGATAGTACAAGAATTTCATCATAACTCCTGAACCACTAATAGGGTGAACACTTCATGATACATAAAATTTTTACTTAACTCGTTCCAAGAGAACCATAGCAACACACGAGTGAATCCTCATAACCGTACAACATGAAAATCCTCAAGTAGTGGTCTAAACGACTATAACCCTTTCGGGACCCGCCTACACATAACAGGCCATAATACTTGAATACTTCCAAATTAAATCAATTACGACGGCCGTCGAGCCTCGCACGTACCACCACCACTATGCCAATTCAACCATGGCTAACCAATCTAACTTCTTCTAATTCATCCTTAACTTGCCTTAGAGATAATAATAGCTCCATTCCTTATCACAAATCTAAATCTGCACTCATCCTGAGTGACCCATTCCACGAGACCACATTGTCTCCAAACCCACAAACCGTTTCATACCCTCCTTGCACGCGCATTCGCGTCTTCAACTGGTACACCCATTCCAATAATTCCCCTGCGAAAGTCATTTCCTCTTTTTCCTCCCAATGCTACACTACAAGTCAAAAATATCATAGAACCTTCCGAGATTCCTATCATAATCTGTTACAGAAGCTCAATTCTTAATCATACTGCGGGCTCGAATCCTTAGGCACCGAGTAAACCTTTGAATTTACTAGGACCGTTGTTGAGAGCCACCCGCTCTGGCTTGGTCCCGAATATAATCAACTTCAAGGCTCCGTTGGCGCATGAACACCTATTTTAATGAAGCACCCGACTGAATCACTTCCCAAAGCTTGAACATGAGTCAATAAGGCCAACTATAGCACACATTTATCAATTCCTTTGCTCAAATTTTCTTTTTCCTTAGCTGAAATAACTCATTAATATGCCGATAACCTGAACCTCACAAGTAGATAACCATGCAACCCAATCGTAGGCGCTGGGACTCTCCCACTTAGCTTGAAGCCACTATTACACAACTCTGGAACCCACTAAGATTTTTTCGTCATTGTTGACATGATCTTGCACAACCAACCCGCCAAATTCCTCGAAACCTTCCTGTTAACCATTCCATGAACACTCTGAATCATTAGCCGCCTTTACATATTCTACCTCTCATCGAATAGCCAGCAGAATTCTTCGTAGAAGATTCGTCAACCACGCGGCCGTTGGCCTGCTCACAGGAGATAACCCGCTTGGGAAAATTACATGCCGACATCTTCCAATGTCGCTGCACTAGGTACTTACTGCAAAATTAGTAACCCATCCAAAGTCATGTTGTACCCTTCTTCATATCAAGCAACTCCTTTCTGTTGCACCCAATTTCCTGTCGTATGACAGCCAATATTTCAAATCAAGCTCGCAGACCCAATCACTGACCAACGTGAATCCCAATTCACTCTAAACTCCTCCCAAGGCGTGTAGTCATCCTACCACAAAACCCATGTGCTACTCTGCCACTCTCCCACTTTGGTTAAACTTACTCCTTTAAGCAACTAGTCAACTCTTGTCTCCCACACTTAGCCTTCCAGGAGTTTAATCACCATAAGACACTTCCCACATGTCCATCCCCATCCTTCGCTGCCCAGCCGTTGCCTTAAATGAAAATATATCTCTGTAGCACTTGAACCAATAGATCGTTACTACGTCAACCCAAACCTGAACATTCATGGTCCGGTTGTCTTTCCTCCGCCGGAAATAAAACACTGAATCTCTGAATCATGCATTGAGTAAACCCCCTTCCAAGTCAACCACTGCTCCGACACATAGACAAGCATTTTACCGTTACATCAATACTGTGCGGCAACAACCCATGAGCATCATAGTAACCTGTGCATAGCCTCAAAGCTCTCAGAAGTACAACTACTGAGATAAATGACGGAATATCCTTCCACACGTCGACGACAATAGTCCAATCAACTATGCAGGGGGGAACATCCCACATCAATAGTACCATTACAATTCCTCAAATTCCCGATTTATAATAGCGCTTTGTGTCGCATAAGATTGAGTAGGAAAGAAACAAAGGCATAAGCCTCAAAGGAATCAAATGGCACGATGAGGAATCAAGAAGGGAAGTGCTCCTAACAGTCCTGTAGCCTCTCGAAGATAAGTACAGACGTCTCCATACCGATCCGCAAGACTTTACTAGACTTGCTCATGACTCGTGAGACCCACGTGAACCTAGTGCTGTAATACCATGTTGTCACGATCCGAAATCCACTAAGGGTCGTGATGGCGCCGGACACCACTGTCAAGCAAGCCAACATCATTTAACTAGTAAATTCTCGTTTTAATATTTTCAAAATCTTTTCCGCTAAACATCAAACGATAAAAAATAAACTTCACTAAATAAATAATGATGTCTTTATAAAATTACTGAATAATCCCGAAATCATCCTAGAAGCCGGTGTCACAAGTGCATGAGCAATTAATAGGAAATCTAATAAAGTACAATAGCTGTCTGGAACACAAACTTGGACAGAAAGTAAATATAATACATTGAAAGAAACTCTGCAGGCTGCGAGTCGTCTCGAGAGATGCAGCTCACCTAAGTCTCTGTATCATCCATGCTGCTACGTCCATTAGGCCACTAAAGGTACATGTGCATGTGCAACAAAAATGCACAGCAAGTGTAGCATGAGTACAAAAACAACGTGTACTCAGTAAGTATCCCGCCTAACCTCGAAGAAGTAGTGACGAGAGGTCGACTTCGACACTTACTAATGGTCCAATAATATCATTACTATAAAGAAGTGAATAAGTATGAAACAGGGCAATTATATGAAATAAGCATGTATAAAACACATAGTAACATCCCCCTTCTTCTTTATTTTACTCAAGTTTTAAGCTAGCAAGTTCCCTCCATAACTGGAGCACATATATAGATATGGTGGATTTCCTTAAAGAAGTTGTCATAATTCAAAACAGGGAAAAATCCCCCAGGTTCACTGGCTTCTAGCCAAATATCACGCACGATTCTATGAGAATAGTATATATGTATATATATATATATATAGGAAGTGCCAAGGCGTACGACCCGATCCAACATAAAAGTGAATTGTGCACTGCCGAGGGTCGAACGACGCGAACCATAGATGCATCTATTAACCTGCCGAGGCAATCGGCCTACTCCCACGAGAGTAGTAGAAGTAAATACCCCGCTCGAAAATCATACGTGCGACGCGGTCAAATATAGATTTAAGGAATTTCCCCGCTCACGAATCATACATGCGACACGGTCAAATATAAATTTATTAATAAATCAAAATCCTTTTAAAAAATAGAGACAATTCAACGTGAAGCTTTTAAGGTAATTTTCCCTGCTCGCGAAACAGACATGCGACGCGGTTTCACATAGATTCCTTAAGTTATTATAAGGTTCCTCAATTCTTTTCGAAAATACTAGGTTTAATGGAAACGCTTAAAATCTCAAATTCCTCAATTTAAATTCCTTTCAACACAATTATTACGCAACCTCAATCTTATTTCTTCTCAAAAAAAGCAATAAGCATAAATCAACAACAATATCAATAAGGCATGATGTAGCCTAAAAACTACCCGTACATAGGCATAATAGTAGCTACGCACGGACTCTCGTCACCTCGTGCGTACGTAGCCCCCACAAATAGGAGCACATATTTAATTATTTCACCTATGGGATTAATTCCCACTTACAAGGTTAGAAAGGAGACTCACCTCGCTCCGATGTTACATAACCGGCATTCCACGCCCTTCCGATGACTGAAATCGATGTTGACGCTCCCATAACTAGCCAATTAATGGGCAAACCAGTGAAAATATACCCTAATACTTATAAAAATTCAATTTACATAAATTCCCAGCTCACATTGAAAAGTTGACAAAATCGCCCTCGGGCCCACGTGCCCGGATTCCAAAAAATTTCGAAGATAAACTTTACCCATAACCTCACGAACTCAAATATACAATTTACTCTCAATTTCATGCCCAAATTTGTGGTCAAAATATAAAATACCAATTTCTAGGTTTTCTACCAAAACCCCAAGTTTTCACTAATTTTTCATGAATTTCCATGTTAATATATATATATATATATATATATATATATATATTATATATATATATATATNGGAGAATGAAGAAGATATAGTGAGTTATGTAGCTCGGTGTCTCAACTGTCAGCAGGTCAAATATGAGCATCAGAGACACGTGGTGTACGTTCAGCGGATAGATATTCCCGAGTGGAAGTGGGAGAGGATTACTATGGATTTTGTGAGTGGTCTCCCTCGTACCTCGAAGAAGTTTGATTCGATTTGATAATGGCCGTAACGTTTTGTACAAAACTCCAAATGATAGTTGGTTTAATATTTTGAAAACTAGACACCAGGATCTATTACTCTCATGTTTTGGTCTTCTCCCAATTCCTTATAGAATTTGAGATATAAGCTGCAAAAGTCAGCCCTGTGCAACACAAATTTCTTTTTCATCTTGTCGGACAGCCTGTAGTGTACCAGCCATAACTTTCGATAAATGGTTAAACTTGAAAACTAGACACAATGGACTACAACTTTCATTTTTGGATCATCTCCAAATTTCTTATAGATTGTGAGATATGAGCCTCTGAAGTCAAACCTGCGTAACAGAGATTTTCATCTTCGCGAACGCGAGTACATCTTCGCGAACGCAAAGAACAAAATCCCTGAAGCCAAATCTTTCTTCACAAATGCGAGGGTATCCTCGCGAACGCGAAACAACACCAGACACCAGCATCAACTATAGCAAAACAGCCTGAAATGATCCGAAACCACCCCGAAACACAGCTGAGGCCCCCGGGACCCCTTCCAATCAGACAAACCAGCCCCATAACACAATATTGACCTGCTCGGGGCCTCAAATCACATCAAACAACGCTAAAACCATGAATCGCACTCCAATTAAAGCTTAATGAACTTTAGAATTTCAAACTTCTACATTCGATACCGAAACCTATCAAATCACGTCCGATTGACCTCAAATTTTACACACAAGTCATATCCAACGTTACAGACCTACTCCAACTTCCGGAATCGGAATCCGACCCCGATATCAAAAAGTCCACTTCCGGTCAAACTTCTCAAAAACCTTCAAATTTCTTACTTCAGCCAAATTACTCCAAAATGACCTACGGACCTCCAAATCCACTTCCGATCGCGCTCCCAATACCAGAATTACCATACGGAGCTATTCCCAGACTCGAAATCCAAACGGACATTGTTAACACTGAAATTCACTTCATCCTAAATTTATGAAATTCACCCAAAAATGCTAACTTTTACAATAGGTGCCGAAATGCTCTTGGGTCATCCAAAACCCGATCCGGACATACGCCCAAGTCCAAAATCATCATACGAACCTGTTGGAACATTTAAATCCCGATTCCGAGGTCGTTTACTCTGAAATCCAATCTTAGTTAATTTTTCCAACTTCAAGCTTTTGAAATGAGAATTTTCTTTCCAAATCCAATCCGAACTTCCCGAATTTCGATTCCGACCATACATACAAGTCATAATACATGAAGTGAAGCTACTTATGGCCTAAAACCGCCGAACGATGTGCTAGAGCTCAAAGCGACCGGTCGGATAGTTACAAGGTTCCTCCCTCATTTCTTTAGAAAAGAGTGTTGTCAATCTTCCTCCTTGCAAAACCTTTTTCTAGAAGGAATTTTGACAACCTTTCATACCAAGCCCTATGAGCCTGTTTTAACCCGTACAATGCCTTATACAGTTTAAACACATGATCAGGGTGCTCGTGATACTCAAAACCAGGAGACTGCTTGACATAGACTTCTTCTTTCAGATAGCCATTTAGAAATGCACTTTTGACATCCATTTGGAACAGCGTGAACTCCATATGAGATGCAAAGGCAATCAGAATCCTAATGGCTTCCATTCGAGCTACAGGAGCGAATGTTTCATCATAATCAATCCCTTCTTCATGATTGTAGCCTTGAACCACAAGCCTTGCCTTGTTTCTTGTTGTATTTCCAAACTCATCAAGTTTGTTCCTGAATACCCACCTTGTTCCTATAATGGTTCGATTAGCAGGTCGAGGAACCAGGTGTCATACCTTGTTCCTTTCAAATTAATGCAACTCCTCTTGCATGGCTATGATCCAGTTTGTATCTTTCAGCGCTTCTTTTATATTTTTGGGCTCTATTTGGAAAGAAAAGCTAAGAAGGCAAGTGAGTTTCTTGCTTTCGATCTAGTTTGAACTCCCGAGTCAAGAGGAGTGATTATGTTGTCAAGAGGATGTGAACTTTTGAACCTCCAATTTGGTGTCTGAGTCTTATTGGTAGAGGAACCAGGTATATCTGACGGGGTTCTTAAGCGCTTCTTATTTCACAGAGTGGAGTTCCTTGGACTGCATCAACAACTCCATTTTTAGCTTCAGTTGTTGTAATCAGGGTACCAGGTTCCTCTCCAATTGATGGAGATGTATTTGCATCTTTTTCACTGGATTCCTTTACATGGCTCATCATGTCTGCCTTTCCATTTGCCATGTCAATTACTTCACCTGGCACAGATAAGGGCTCTCCATCTTGATCAACATGTCTGTCCTTCTCACAGGAGAGGTGAGCATCATCGAAGATCTTATGTATGCTTTCTTCGACACATTGAGTCCTTTTGTTGTAAACCTTGTAAGCTTTGCTTTGAGATGAGTATCCTAGAAAAATTCCTTCATCACTTTTGGCATCGAACTTTCCAAGATCTTCCTTTCCATTGTTATGAACAAAGAATTTACACCCAAAAGTTCTTAGATGTGTCAGCTTGGGCTTCTTTCCACTCAACAGTTCATATGGAGTTTTGTTCAGAAGGGACCTGATCATGCACTTGTTTATCAAGTAGCACGCAGTATTGACAACTTATACCCAGAAATACTTTGCGATCCCACTGTCAATTAGCATTGCTCTTGCCATGTCTTCAAGAGTTCTATTCTTCCTCTCCACAACACCATTTTGTTGAGGTGTTCTTGGAGCTGGAAAATTATGAGTGATGCTATTTTTAATGCAGAACTCATCGAATTTGACATTGTCAAACTCCGTCCCATGATCAGACCTAATGTAGGCTACTTTATTACCCATCTTCAATTGGATCTTTTTGACAAAGGCAAAAACCACTTTAAAGGTTTCATCCTTAGTACTGAGAAACAAAGTCCAGGTGAATCTGGAATAGTCATCAACTATCATAAAGATGTACTTATTTCCTCCTCGCTTGGCACCCTCATAGGTCTACATAGTCCATGTGAAGGAGATCAAGTGGCCTTGCGGTGCTGACTTCCTTTTTGGGCTTGAATAAGGATCTGACTTGCTTCCCTTTTACACATGTATCACACAATTTGTGATTCTTGAAGCTTGACTTGGGCAAACCATGAACCAGGTCCTTCCTGACTAATTTGTTTAACATTGTGAAGCTTGCATGACCTAGCCTCGTGTGCCATAATTCAGTATCATCATCAACATCGCTTAGACAACTCAAATCACAATTCTTTAGAGACTCAAAATCAGCTACATAGATATTCTTATATCTTTTTGCCACTAGCACCACCTCACCAGTCACCAGGTTTGTGACTGTACAGATTTTTGACACAAATTCCACCTTGTTTCCCTTGTCACAGATTTGGGAAACACTCAGCAAGCTGTACTTTAACCCGTTCACGTAGTACACATTTTCGATTGAGTGAGAAAGAGACTTCCCAATCCTTCAGAATCCTAGAATGTATCCCTTTTTGCCATTTACAAAGGATACACTCCCTCCTTGCAGGGCCTTAAGTGAAAGGAAATCATTTGTACTTCCAGTCATGTGCTTTGAGCAGCCACTGTCCATGTACCATTGTAGGCTGCTTCCTTTTACTATTCCTTGCACAAGAAGAGTTAGAAGTTAGCTTTAGGAACCCAAACTAATTTGGGTCCCTTGTAATGAGGAAAGGGGTGAATCAGGGATTTTTTTGTCCATGTAGGCATTATGCGTTTTTTAAATGAGGGACCAGTTTCTCTACTAGTAGTTACTTTTTCAGTAAAGGATTTGTTTTTCTACTGTGACTGAAATCTAGCCTTACAGTTTTCTTTAAGGTGCCCATTGTTACCGCAGTGGGTACAAAGCCAATTGTCAGGTACAGTAACGTACTTGCTTTGAGGGTTGTAAGGAATCTTTTCCCTTTAAAACCCTATCCCCTGCATGTTTCCCCCATTGTTGGTGTACATGGCAGTGATAGCATCAGAAGACCAGGTCCACTTGAGTGATTTTTCAAGATCACTCTTCACTCTACCTAGATCTTCCTGAAGTTGTTTGTTTTTCTCAAGCTCAGCAAATAGACTAAACTTTACTGAATTTAGCTCACTTTCAAGCTTAATGTGTGCCTTGCTTACAACTTCTTTTCCTTTTTGATAATTTTCAGCCCTACTCTCCATTTTAGGTTTCCCAATAGTTTCCTTCAAATCCATTACTACCACTAGAAGGTCATCTTTTTCTTGTTCTACATTTTCAATCCTTTTTTCTAAGACATTTATTTCTTTCTTCAAGTTCTCAATTGACTCTCTTAAATCAGCTGCAACTATTACTAGGTCATCTTTAGACTGTTCTACTTCTCCTAGTTCAAATGTGCTAAGCGTCGATTAGCACATTTGCCAAAGACATGAGTTTCTTAGGAGAATAAGATTTCAGATTTCTCTGAACATCCATAAAATTTACCTCATCATCATCGTCATCTTCATCATCAGACTGGCCATCAAAGCAAAAATTGAATCATACTCGGTTGCTTCACTTTCTACTGCCATCATAGAGCTGTTACCTGGTTTATCATCTTCTCCAGATTCGCTTGATGAATCTCCCCATGCAGAAAGAGCTTGTCTCACGACATTGTCAACAGTGTTTTTCTATTGAAGCGTTTGTCAGGAATCAGGTTCCTTTTGGCTGCTTTGTCAGAGTTGTTCTTGTACTGATCCTGCTTTAGGAGAGGGCAATCCTTGATGAAATGTCTTGGCTTGCCACATTTATGAAGAGGTCATAATTCTTTGACTTGCTAGAACTTCCCCTTTTTGGAATGCCTCCATTCCCGCGAACCATCTTCTGGAATCTTCTTGTTAGGTATGCCATATCAACATCCTCACCACTTAAGTTATTGTTTTCGGTCTTGATGACCAGGTTCTTCTCCCTCTTGGGCTCTCTTCTTTCACTGTCCTTCTTCTTCTTCATTTCATATATTTTTAGATTGCCAACAATCTCATCAATAGTTAGATCCTGCAAGTCCTTCGCCTCTGTAATGGCGTTCACTTTGCTTTCCCAAGAACTGGGCAGCACACTTAGGATTTTTCTAACCAGCTTGTTTCTTGGAATAGTTTCACCAAGGGAGTGAAGCTCATTAATGATAGAGGTGAACCAGGTATGCATTTTTTGGACAGATTCATCGTCTTGCATCCTGAAGAGCTCGTATTCAGTTGTAAGCATGTCGATTTTGGATTGCTTGACCTGTGTTGTTCCTTCGTGAGCTATCTGAAGGGCTTCCCAGATTTCTTTGGCTGACTGACATGCTGATATATGTTGTATTCATCACGACCAATACCACACACTAGAATTTTCTTTGCACGAAAGTTCTTCTCTATGGCCTTTCTATCCGCATCATTGAATTCTTTCCTTGTCTTGGGAATGGCAACTGGTGGGTCGCCAAGGTTTTTGGTAGGAACAAAGGTCCATCACATATGACATCTCATAGCTTAGAACCTTCAGCCACGATGATGTCAAGCATTCTAGTTTTCCACCATCCATAATACTGTCCATTGAACCTAGGTGGTCTATAAGTAGACTGGCCTTCTTCGAAGTTTAGAGTAGCAGCCATGAGGATCCTTTTTAGGTGTTAACCTGATAGAAAGAACCTGGCTCTGATACCGATTGATAGAATATAAGGGTCCACCAAACTCTATAGAGAACCAGGTTCTCTATCAGGTTCAATAGTACACGCACACACAACAGTAAATAGATGACAAGAGGAATTTTACGTGGAACTTTTCCAGCTCAACGGGATTAAAAACCACGACCTACCCTTGTAGGATTTGAACTTCACTACTGAGCAACTTTTAGATTATAACCTATGCAACCTAGGAATTAACCTCTTAATCCCTCACTAACTTATAATACTCTATTACAAGCTACTTTGTAATAACTCTATTACAAAGACTTTACAACATGACTAACTCTAGCCAAGACTCAAACACATGTTTAAGGTTTACAAAGAGTTTCCTACAGAATGCTTCTAAACAAGCTAGGTAGGAGATACAATTGAAGAACTATTACAAAGTTACAACTCAACTAAGGACATACAATGACTCGATGTGGGAACTCGTCCGTAGTTGCTTTTTTCTTTGTTCTTGAAGCACTTGAAACTTGCTTGCTGAATTGTCACGTGAGTGAGTTTGTCAAATGTTCAAATGAAAATGTTTTACCTCCCTTCATTGTATATATACATGTGTGACATCACTTACAATGATGTAAGCAAGGTAGGTAAAAAGTCTTCCCTAGAAAGTTGACTGCAGCACTGTTCCTGCACTGTAGCGTGTGCAGGCAGCAACTTTCCAGCTGGAGAGTTGACTTTCGTACAGTCTCCTCGGGAACTGGTAGGGACCTGTTCCCGAGCCGTTCCTTCCACTCTGAAGAGTTTAATCATAATGCAAGTTGGATCCCAACTTGGAACCTTGTGATCTTAAGGTCTTGTAAATGTGTTACAGGTTCCTTATCTGGTTCTGGATGGTAAGTTTGTTAGATTATCAAAACATAAAGCAAAGTACTTATGACCAAAGTACTTGTAACCTATCACTATAACTAAAAGATGAAGAATCTGTAAGTATTACTTTAGTGATTGATCAAAGTAACATGTAATCAGTTTCTTAGCATATGTAAGCATGCACATCAAAATTACTAATTTGAAAGTTCAAATAATTCTAAACTAAAAGTTACCCCTAATACAAACAGGAAACAAGACATGAGATGACACCATATTCTATTTAATTATCTATCATATATATATGATACATGTTCAGGAGAAATATTGCACACAGTCTTTCTATTTCATAGCAAAGGTAATGTTATTATAATTCTCAGAGCAAGTCATGCATGTAGTAATATATTAAAATCCAATTGTTGGTCAAAAACTTTAGAAGGTTCATAAAACTGTATAAGCAAATGAATGTGTACTTGCACTGGAGAGAAGGTTAACTAATACTTTTAGGAAGAAGATAGAACCCGGCTGAAGGACATAATGTTAGTTGTAAGAGACTCATGCTGATAACGTGTTATGAAATGAGCGCAAAGTAGAACAATATAGTAATAGAGACAAGATGTATTGGAGGAGAATGTAGAAGTTATCTTTTTCAAGTGTGTTTCTTGTGTATCCTTCATAAGATAAAGTATACCTTATTTATAGGATATAGGATACATGAAAGGTTACAAGAATACACCTAAAGGTTACAAATATTAAGTGATGAATTAACTAAATATTTGAACTCAAATGGTTCATGAAGTAGGGATGTATGGAGTATTCAATGAACATCCACTTTAATACATTCATAATAGTTTTACTTATATCCCTCATATTTAGAAGCGAGAGTTGAGGCCTTCGTCATCCTGCTTCTGCAATTACAACAAACTACTTTTTTTAATTAATATCGGGGGTATTTTGGTCTTTCTGATATGTTTTACACAGCTGATGTTTTTCTGACGTGGAAGATAAAACCAGTTCTTGCTTTTGGCGTTGTGAGCTGTTCTCCTAGCTCTGCGATAGTTTTTGGTGGGTATCTGCACTATAGTTAACGTTATCCCTTGATTACGTGCACTTGTATGGTCTGGAGAGGCTTAGTTTAGGGGCTTAAGAACATTAGTACCTACAATTCTATACTAATTTCAAAGTGCGCAGGTGGGGTTTGGGGAGGATAGTGTGTACGCAAATCTTTGAGGATCTTAGAAAATACAAATATCAATACTATACTTGCATGCATTGTATACTACTGAAGTGGATGCCTCTTCCTTATTCACACCAGTGAATCAGAGTAGGTACCTTGCACATCACATTCAGGGATGATAATCCAGCAATTTTAGGATTGTTCGCACAATTAATGACCTCTTAAAATCAACATTTCTGAATTTGAATGATATACAAAATTTCATGTCTAAATAACTACCCATTTTCGAGTCTATGAGTTGTGAACGTCTATTGATTTATACGCCTATCTGATTAGCATAGTTGGAATGGGTGAAAATAGGTTATTAAGAATTGGACAAGGTGAGCATCGCCAAAGTTGCATAGAGAAGTCGGACTTCAGTAGTTGTTAGTCATACAAATTTTGCGGGCAGCTCTAGTAGGACTCATATGTAGGGGTGGCAAATGGGCGGGTCAGGTCGGATGTGAGAGGGTCAAAATGGGTGATTTAAAAAATAGATAAATAACCCGACCCGACCCGATCCGACCCGTATTTGAGACGGATAAAAACGGGTTTATCCAGCGGATAATATGGATATCCATATTATCCATGGCTTCTTAAATAAGATCACTTATGAGAGAATTACTAGTCTTCCAAACTTGAGAAACTCAAATTTGAGGCTTTGCAAATGTAAACGTTAAATACATTTGTTATCCATTTGGTTAACCATTTTCTAAGTGGATAATATGGTTCTTTATCCATATTCCACCCATTTTTAAATGGTTCATTATCCAACCCATTTTTTGATGGATAATATGGGTGGATAACTGTTTTCATTTAACCATTTTGCCACCTCTACTCATACGATATATTTTTCAGTTCATCAAAATGCATTTACACGGATTTACAGTTAGAGATATGTATCCTTTCACTACCTTAAAAACCGATTTCTATATGGGGCTATGCCTTTGTAACAGAATATCAGTGCTTTTTCTTCGCGTTCCCAGCACTTGACTTTGATGGAGTAGAAACAACTCTCACGAACAATAGGACGATGAGAAATACAGAAACATGGGATCCATAATTTGCGAGCAGCTTCTGCACAAAGACAACAAGTATTATAAACAGATTTTCGTATCACCTTGGAAAAGAATGCTTTAAAATAGGAAATATTGGTCTTCCCTATTCCTGAAACAACTTTCCCATACAAACTAACAGAAAGGCATCTCCAGAAACCCACTTGCTTTTTCCAATTTGTGGCCAGAGAAATTAGAGAATTTGAGCAGTGGAGAAACGTAAAATAATAAAGAAGAGGTCGCAAGTTACCTTTGCCTGAGAGTGTGCAGCCAGTCCAAACCAGTCAAATTGGTAAAAGAAGAGACAACGAGTCAGAACATCAAGAAATATTTACAGATAAATCATGCTTGTGCAAGGAGGAAAAAAGTTACCAAATTTAATTTGTAGGCAACAGCTTTTTCTGCAAAGGTTTCCAGAGGCGGAATAGGGGTAGAATATGCTTCCTGCAAATGGTCATTGCATGGCAAAAGTAGAAGTTGAGAAATAAAAGCTGATGGCAACCAATAGGTCTCTCCTAACAGATTTCATTAATCAAACCTGTAGTTTTGATGTCGTAGGGATACGGAATATTATGGCAGCAGGCGCACTATAGTAAGTTGTTTTCACTTTGGACTCCCACTCAAAAGAGTGTGAAACATGAGAGCCACTGCCAATCACATGTAGCAAAAGAATAGTACTAAATGAAACAAACAAACTAGAGGAAAATTTGGAGAGGCATAGGCCTCAAGTAATCACATGTTCAGAATTTAATCATTGATTTGGCTTTGTTATTTCCACTGAGATTTTCATGTTATGAGGTGTTTATGATTCCTGTTTTGCCCGAGAGGCTGTTTACGAACTAAGTTTTGCCCGAGGGGCCGATTATGGCTTTCATCTCTTTTATTATAAATGGTATTGAACCCCTACTGAAATTGTTGGAAGGTATTTTCAAATGATTTTTTTTTACCAAAAGCTAGAATTTAAATGAGACGATTGACTCGTATTCTGTTTTGAAAGCCTGTTGTGCTTATTGAGTTTATCATAAATGTGGATTCATCGTTTCCTACTGCTCAGTCCTTATTTACTCTTATTACTTACTGGGTTAGAGTACTCACATTACTCCCTTCACCTTGTGTGCAGATTCAGGCATTTTTTGAGCTTGGTGGCAGTTTTCATCGGAGTTAGCAAGGTAGCTGCCTGGCGATCGCGGCTTTGTTTTCTCCCTCTTTATTCTCCCTTATGTATTCTTGTGACTTTCCGACCATTTCGGTCTTGATGTGGTTAGACAGTTGTAGTAGATGCTCATGACTAGTGACACCCTGATGTCGGGCTTGTATGTTATTTCCGCACTGTTCATTTAGACGTATATTATGAAACATTTGTTTAATTAAAGGCTTTGAAATAGCTATTAATGATTAAAGGGTTCATATGGGTGTTGTGTCGGCTGGCCTTGTCTTCACGAGAGGCGCCATCACGACCAGGTCTGAGTTTAGGGTCGTGACAAGTTGGTATCAGAGCCTAGGTTACATAGGTCTCACGAGTCATGAGCAGGTTTAGTAGAGTCTCGCGGATCGGTACGGAGACGTCTGTATTTATCCTCGGGAGGCTGCAGAACCTTTAGGAAAACTTCACATTCTTGAATCCTTACCGTGCGTCCTTGATTCAGCTTGAAATGTAACTCTTTGAATTCCTTCCACGTGCTCGTATGCGCACATGACGCTCAGTCTGAGATGTGCATCGATGGCTTGTGATTCCCTGATCGAGGGGCGAGATGTGATCTCGGTGTGTTGATGTTGGGCCAGTCTAGAAAGGCTTGAGGCCAGATTGTTACCTATAGCTTGAGCCCTGAGTGGTTGCTTGCGTGGGCACGTGTTTTTGGATCTATATGTGTTGTTGTGCCCCTATTAAGGGAAGTAATGACTGGTTAGCACGCGATGAGGGTGATGTGACTGCAAGATGTGATCACATGATTTGGAAGCGATGAGAAGGGTCTGCTGGAGGATAGATTATCCATTAGGTGTTTGATTTCCATTATGATTGGATGTATAGCCCCGAGTTATAGGTGTGTGAAGAATCTTTTCATGTTTCCTAGTTGGGAGTGAAGTAAATTTCATGTTACGGTATGAGTTTAGACTCAGGAGGACTAAGTGACTGCGTAATGGTTATGATGGTGGAAGGTATATATATAAATGTTAGTTTAAGGCGAAGCAGGTGGGTTATCTCCTGCGAAGTGTTTTGGAGATGTGTGATCCTTATGTTGTCGGTTAAAAGATCCCATTTGCAAGTGAAATATATGTGTAAATTTAATTTGGGTCGCTCAAGAGAGTGGGTCTAATTGCTACGAGAGTAAATGCAAGATTGGCAGAAGATATGAAGTACCAGATGGTCTGTGTTCCACGAGCTTATGAAGGGTTGAGTAAATCTCACTATGGTATTATGGCAGCAATAAAGTATATACGTTATGAATTATGGTGTGTGTTTTGATATATGGCTTCGAGCCAAGTGGGGGAGTCTGCTATTGAATAGTTGATTGCACGGTTATGTGCTATAATAGTTCCAGTTCGAGGCGTATTTGTGAGTCAGTTATGGCTCGAGTAAAGGAAATTTCAATAAAGGTTATGTTATGCTTTATAGGTGTATGAGAATCGGGGAATGGCTTGAGTTGTTGTTGGTAAGGAATGCTCGGTGCATAGGGCAGGAAGTTGCGTGGTTATATTGGAATGAGGTTACATTCTGCGGGTCGGAGTGCTAATGAAGCACAGGTTTTTCGGTTTGTTTAATCAATCTAACTGCGGTTTGAGTAGAGTGGATGACTCTAGAGACTGGTTCCATTGTGCTCAAAAATTTTCATGCAATAATTGGAGGCTTTCAAGTTGCACTTGTGGCTAGAAACTGAGTTTTCAGTGGAAGATAGCAAGACTTGTGGTATTTTCTATATTAGTTATGGGATTCTATATATCAGAATTGCTAAGGTGAAGGTAATGGCTTTGGATTTGCAGTAAGTCCTTTCAGGGTAGGTATCTTGAATGTGGTGCTTTGGGAACATTTAAAAGAGTCTTCAGCGGGTTGTGAGCCTTAGGCCGTGTGGTATTATGCTTGGGTCTCGTGTGGTAAGTTTGTGTTGAGGAAATGTGATGTTATAGCAAGAAGGAGTATCAAGTGAAGGTAAATCAGAAGGGAGCTCGGATAGATGGGATAGCTTGGTAGTAGGCCGGATCGGTATGGTAACGATGTGATTAGTTCTTTGGGTGTTTACGAGGTAATGAGTTTCTACAGGAATTTCGCGGTAATGCTCTTGGGTTTTAGTGGCCTGACAGGCTTGTTTGTGTAAATGGGAGTCGGAGAGTTCTTGTTGTTTTCTACCGTGGCTAGAGATGTATATTTTCTGCTGGCATAAGGAGCAGGGGATGTGTAGTGATTTTCTTCTGAATTGGATCAATCGAAAGTTCTTAGTTGGTTGAGTACATAGTTGCTTGTGGCTCGGAATGGATATGAAATTCTCATGATTATTTTAGGATGGATTGGTATATGCGGTATGTGTGGAGGATTGAGATTTGCATGTGTAAGGTTATGGTTCAGTTCTGAACGGAAGGCCAAAAAGAAAAAGATTCTTAGGCAGCGGGCAGTTTCAGATAATTAGAGAAATGAGCTTCAGATGATTAGGGAAAGGATCTTCAGATGATTAATGAAACGGTATTTCTAGTTGGAGGTATTTGACGAGGGTTTATGTTTCAAAAAAAGGCAATGTGATTAAGTTGATGGTACTTCATTAGTATTGCGGCACTTTTTTTGTTCGACTGCTGATATTCGGGTGCTTGGTGGTTCAAAAGAATCTTAGACTAACTCTCGTGGAATGATTGGGATCAGGTATGGTGATTCGCGTGCTATATGGAGTTGGAGACTGGGAGTCCTCGTGTTCAGGTTATGTTGTGGTTGTGGGTCGCGTACATCAGTGCTGTGTAGTGACTATCGGAGTTTAGAGACCCGAGTGGATCTTTTGCTTCTTGGTATGTTAGATTTTTGATGTGATATTGGGTATAGACTGGTTGTCGCAGTGTTGTGTCATTCTGAGCTATTGTGCTAAGGCGGCGATGTTGGATATGCCGGGGATGCCACGGATTAAATGGCGAGGTTCGATGGATTATGTTATTAGTAGGGTGGTTTTATATTTCAAATACCCAGCGGAGGGCTGGGAAGGATTGTCTGCCTTGTTTGGGCTCTCGTGATGGATGTCAGTGTAGAGGCTCCTCATATTGATTCAGTTCCGGTGGTGAGGAATTTCTCGGAAGTGTTTCTTGTGGCCGGGCATGTCGCCAGGCAAGGTCGTTGATTTCGGTATTGATTTGATGTCGGGCACCGTATCGTATGGCACCGGTACAGTTAAGAGAGTCGAGGGGGCAGCTTCAGGGTTACCTTGATAAGAGGTCCGTTGGCAGGCCAATGTGGATGTGTGTTCTAATTTGAGTCGGCTTGGTTGGCTCCGGATTGCATTATTGAGGGATGTGTTAATTCGACTGTTATTAATCTTATTAGTAATCTGGGGAGGTCTATGAGTTACCTTTCTGTGTTGCGAGGTGTTGTGATTTGTTGGTTATAGGCACATATGGTGCGGTTCTATTGAGGTTTCATAGTGGAAGTCGAGCGGGAAGAGTATTGGATATTGCTCGGCGGATGGCGTATCGATTATGTCCTTTCGGGTTGTGTGGTGTATGTTGTTTGCTTCACCGTGGGTATGGTGATTTGTTTTGGTTCCAGACATCAAATTGCATGTGGTTGTCTATTTCGAGCATGGGGAGCTTGAGGTTCAGCTCTTTCAATTGAGTCATTTTCATGATTTGAGTATGTTCGGATTGTTGCTTATTGGTGCGCGTATTGCGCAAGTTGTGACTTTAGTCTGTATTGAGGTGTCATGTCACCAGAGTAGTTGTGTTGGAATTAGATAAGGTCATTGGGATCTTTAATGAATACAACGGATTCGATTTCAGCATGTTGGAAGGATAATATCGAGGTTCGACTCGGAAATTTGCTATGGTCTTTGCCGAAGGAGAAGTGGCTTCATGAATGGTTGATCTAAGAAATGGTTATGGCTTATTGCGTGTTTTATTCATCATTGGCAGTATATGAAAGCATTGGAGTGAGACTTTAGTTGATAAGAGGTTTTCTACCGGTATTCGGTTGTTCTGTGGAGCTGCTGTGATTAGAAGTTATCGCTACAAGTGTTTGAGTTAGGTGATATATCATGTAATTGCACCTGGGGTTGCAGGTATAGGTTATTACAGCTGGTTCAGGCTTATTCAGAGAATAGATATGAGATTCTGATCTGGTGGATGATTTCCGAAAGTGGAAATGTGGTTCTATGTTTTATGGGCTAGATTGGATTGTGGAATTTCAGTTTCTATGTGTTATCGGACCTATATGAGATAGGGTGACGTGGGATCACCCCCAGGTAGGTGTATGGTAAGGTTATTCAGCAATTGGTTGGCTTTTGGAACAACTCTGGGCACGTTCGAGGACGAACGTATGTTTAAGAGGGGGAGAATGTAACGACCCGATCGGTCATTTTGAGCTTTTGCACTTTTCTCGCCAGTTCTCGGGCATGACTTGCCCCGTGTGATGTATTATGACTCATGTAAATCGTTGGTTTTGATTTTCAGGGTAATCAGAATGAATTTGGAAGAACAGTTCTCAGTTTGAAGCTTGAAATTTGAAAGGTTTGACCAAGATTCGACTTGTTTGTATATGATTTCAGATGGGAATTTTTATGATTTGGTTAGCTCCTTTAGGTGATTTGAGACTTGGGAGCGTGATCGGAATGCATTTTGGAAGTCCGTGGAAGGTTTAGGCTTGAATTGGCGAAATTGAGATTTCGGCGTTTTTCGGTTGTTAGGTGAGATTTTGATATGGAGGTCGGAATGGAATTCCGGAAGTTGCAGTAGCTTCATTATGTCATTTGTGATGTGTGTGCAAAATTTCAGGTCATTCGGACGTGGTTGGGTTGGGTTTCTGATCAATAGCGGAATTCGGAAGATTTTTGAAACTTAGGCTTGAATCCGAGGTGTTTTAGTTGATTTGATGTTGTTTGAAGTGTTTTGATGATTGGAACAAGTTTGTATCAGGTATTGGGATATGTTGGAGCCTTTGGTTGAGGTCTCGGGGGCCTCGGGGTGATTTCGGATGGTTAACGGAGAGGTTGGAATTTTGTTACAGCAGCTGAAATTGCTGCTTCTGGTATTTTCGCATCTGGGATTGGGGACCGCAGATGCGGTGCCGCATAAGCGGAGTTTTAGTTGCAGAAGCGGTTAAGGAAGAGAAGTTCAGGAGCAGCAGATGCGGTTGGCTGACCGCACCTGCGATGGCGCGGTGCGGCTACGTGGTCGCAGATGCGATTTGTGGATTTTGAGTGAAAGCCGCAGAAGTGGCAATTTGACCACAAATGTGGTACCGTAGGTGCGGTGGATTGACCGCAGATGTGGGGACTGGTGTCATAAGTGAAATCCGCAGAAGTGGATGTTTTTCCGCAGAAGCGGGAGCGCAGATGCGCTTATGGGATCACAGGTGCGGAAATGCTGGGCAGAATGTATAAAAATTGCCCCTTCGCGATTTTCAGTCTTTTGTTCACCATTTTTGTGCGATTTTGGAGCTCCAAGCTGTGATTTCAAGAGGGGATTAAGTGTATCCACAGAGGTAAGATACTTGGGCCTTATACCTTGTGTTTATGGTGATTATATCATTGTTAAATCATGAAAATTTGTGGGGAATTAGAGGAAGAGTTGGGAATTTAGGGCTTGGAAATTGGAGAGTGAATTTTAGGATTTAAGTGACCATATGAGGTTGGATTTTGATAAATTTGATATGTATGAACTCGTGAGAGGATGAGGATTCCATTGATGTTAATTTTATCGGATTTCGAGATGTGGGGCCGGGGGCCGGGCTTGAGCAATTTCGGTATTTTGATGTTAAATTGGATATTTTCGAGTGGGCTTCGTTCCCTTGGCATATTTTAATGACTTTGTACTGATTGTGGCTTGATTTGGAGCATCCGGAGGTCGATTCATGCGGGCTAAGGCATCGCGGGCTAGAGTTTGGACCGGATCGAGGTGAGTAATGGTTGTAAATGATGTTCTGAGGGTTTGAAACCCCGGATTGCACATCGTAGTGCTATATTGAGGTGAGGCACACGCTTGATGATGAGCGTGGGGTCGTGCACCATTGGGGATTGTGACTCGGTCCGTCCCGTACGACTGTTAAGTCGCGTATTTGATTTGAAATCTTATGATATCCCATATTTTAGAGATTTATATTATAAATTAGGATGTATGCCATGTTTGGGGCCTTGTGCCGACCTGTTGAGACCCTTAAGGGCATTTTTACTATTTTTCCTCACTCTATTTGTTTAACAGCATAACCTCAGTCATGTTTTACCTGTTTATTGTTTAAATCTGGTTTTATCACTTTACTTCTTAAAATGTGAAAACCGTTTGGGCTGAGTTCCTTGTTTAATTGATGGTCCGAGTGATCGTGAGGTTGATGACTGAGATAGACCGAGGGTCTGATTGTGAAGTTGATGACTGAGGTAGACCGAGGGTCTGATAGTGAGGTTAATGACTGAGAGAGGCCGAGGGCCTGGTTGTGAGGATTATATACCTACGGATTGGGCTGCACGCCGTAGCAATATATATATATATATATATATATATATATATGGATCGAGCTGCACGCCGCGAACGATATGTTGGAGTCGGCTGCACTCCGCAGCGATATAGCGCGTTGGGTCGTGT
>NW_017672531.1:43659-63585 GCF_001879085.1 Nicotiana attenuata
GAATATTTAATTATAAAAATTAATTATTTAATTTATAAACAAACATATAAAATTATAAAACTAACACATAGAAGAATTTAGGATATCTTGGTGCTACCGGGCCGCAAATATCGAGCCTGGAACCCATATGTGAATATAATAATTAAATATTGTATAATTATAAAAATTAATTATTTAATTTACAAACTAACATATAAAATTATAAAACTAACATGTAATTAATGTTGTTTAATTTACAGTAGATGACATGGAGGTGCCGCCTATTCATCCCGGACCTTCCAGCGATGAGCTACTGTCTTTACAGGGCGATCATAGGTCCGCCCACATATGGGAGGGAGAGTTACTGATCCAGACTCTCCGCGTCAGGAGAGTGGACGACATGTGGGATATTCTGCGTGACAGAGTTCTCCATGCCCGTGTAGTTACACGCCTGCGAGAGACGGGTTTCTACAGGATTTTGGAGATCGAGCGCCTACAGCTCGATTGGTCTTAGGTCACGGCCCTGATAGAGCGGTGGCGACCGGAGACGCACACATTCCACCTGCCCATTGGCGAGGCCACCATCACACTACAGGACGTGGAGGTTTTGTATTGGCTGCCCGTTGATGGACACCCCGTTGCTTTGCCGCCTGGCATGAGAGAGATGACACGTGTACAGTACCTGGACATGCTACAGCGGCTCACTGCTTTCCGGCCAGAGGATGAGAATGTATTGGCTGGGACCAGTCGTTTTCCGTTGACGACTATTCGACTGTGGTTGGAGGCACTGCATCCTGAGATCGATGGCAATACACTGGATTATCATGTTGACCGATATACGAGGTTGCTGCTACTCCTTATGTTTGGAGGGGTCTTGTTCCCGAACACTTCGGGTAACCTAGTCAGCTGGAGATTTCTTCATCATCTTGAGCTGCTAGCTGATTTACCCCAGTACAGCTGGGTGCTGCTGTTCTCGGCTACTTGTACAGGCAGATGTGCCGGGTGAGCATGGGCACCCAGCATGACGTTACTGGATTTTGCCGCTACTACAGGTGATAACATATTCGAATGCTCTATTCATTTTAATATACCTAGTAAAAATATATCTTAAATTTTACGTCAACTTTTTATGTGAGGTTTGGGCCTGGGAGTGGTTCCTGCAGTTGCAGCCACCTCTACCACCATTAGATCCGGATGTACCACCTCCGTTGCTCCCTCTAGCTAGGAGGTGGATTCTCCGGCGGGGATATATGCGCGAGTACGAGGCTCAGCATAATCTCTCCTTGTTCAGAGATATATTGGATTTGCTAGATGGCGTACAGGTAAATGTATATCTAAGTTTACTTGTCATAGCTTCAAACACAAGTTGTGTATACTGAAGTTTTCTGTTCTTACTTAATAGTTCATCTGGAAGCCATACAACGACGAGTTGATAGCTGGCTTGCCCTGTTATTGCTTGGCCGGCCGACTTATGTGGAGCTCTTCTGTCCCGTTGTTTTGCCTTGATATTGTGGAGCATCATGCCACTGAGCGGGTACTTCGCCAGTTTGGCCGTCCGCAGCTCGTACCGACGCCGCCCACCTGGGGGACCACACATTACCAGCAGGATAATCGTACCAGGGTGGACGACGCATTTTTGGCATGGCTATAGGAGCTATTTACTTGGGAACAGCGATCTGACCTCATTCCCCCCCCCCCCCTCCCCCCCCACCGAGTCGACCGGATACTGAGCATGATTACATGGGCTGGTACCGCGGTGCAATCCCGACTTATCGTTAGGGAATCCCATTCATCGAGCTAGCGGTCTGTCACGACCCAAAAATTTCTCCGAAGGAGTTGTGATGGCATCTAGTCTCTAAACTAGGTAAGCCTAACATTAACTGAGATAACATTTATATTTGCTAACTTTAATTTAAATAACTCTTAGCAAATTACAATTCCCAAAACCGGTGGTACAAGTAAGAATGTACTCAAACAAGGAAGGCGATGTCAGCTCAATAATCATATCATTTCTGGTGCACAATTCCAGCCACCTCAAACTCGACGTCTCATATCATACCTCAATTACCAAACATTTAGCACATACGGCACCTTGTGCCCATATATTTCTATCTCCCTTTGCACAACAACGTTCTTATGTTACTCAGTACATAGGGTCCATAAAAAATGCAATTAAGATATTCACGGAGTCTCACTTACATAACATAAAGTAGAGTACAGCTTCTAAACCAATTAGGAACTTAGCAAGAAAAGATGAAGTTATTTTTAGAAATTATTTGAATAAAGAAAATACCATTTTCAATTAAAATACAACATCGAATGAATTATTACCTTTAACAAGGGATTTAATAAATTAACTTAGTAGAAATTCTTTTTTTAAAAGTAAAATACAACCTCAGATGGTTTAAGGGAATTTAATTGAGTAACTAATTGAATTAAAAATGAAACAATTATTGAAATTTGAAGTATTGAAATATACACATAAATACGGCGAAGTATTGAAAACACTATGGGGTTCTATCACAAAGGATCGCAGCAGTAAAGGAATCTGAACAGTTAAAACACTTGAATTGGTAACAACAAATAAGCATAGGAAACAGAAAGTGCACGGCATCACCCTTCGTGCTTTAACACTCTCTCACAAGTAACATGCACGGCATCACCCTTCGTGCTTTAACACTCTCTCACAAATATCGTGCACGGCATCACCCTTCGTGCTTTACACTCTTCCCACCCAAGCAACAATCACAATCAATTTGGGCAAGGGAATCAATAACATCACAATAGAATTAAGTAAGAACAGAAAATCAGGAAATAAACGTAAAGAGCACCATAACTCAATTATCACCAAGAATCAGGAAAATCAAGGACAAGTGCACGGCATCACCCTTCGTGCTTTTACTCTCGTCCTCACCATAAGACTCAATATAATCGGCACGGCATCACCCTTCGTGCTTTTACCTCACATAATCATGGCACGAAATGATCCTTCGTGCATTATCACTCATATAAAGGCACGAAATGGTACATCGTGCGGCACGACATCACCCCTTCGTGCATTAACACTCTCTCACAAATATCATGCACGGCATCACCCTTCGTGCTTTAACACTCTCTCACAAATATCGTGCACGGCATTACCCTTCGTGCTTTACACTCTTCCTCACCCAAGCAACAATCACAAGCAATTTGGGCAGGGGATCAATAACATCACAATAGAATCCCGGCAAGGGAACAATAGTATAATAACAATATCCCGGCAAGGGAAATAATATCATAAGCAATAACATCCCGGCAAGGGAAACCATATCATAAACAATACATCCCGGTAAGGGTATCAACAATAATCAATCTCGTCCCAGCAATTAACTTCACAAAATGAATTCCAACTTGAGTCAATACTCAACAACAGTCAAATACCAAGGAATTACCATAAGCTTGGTCCAACATGAATGCTCATCAAGTCAAGCATGGATAGCACATAATAAGGATCACGAAAAGAAAACCAAGAAGCACACTAACCTTAACAAAGCAATAAGACATAATAAGCATGTAATAATTACACCGGTAACCACAACAAATGGACATGTAACATATTTGCACGAAGTCATAGGAAACAATAAGGAAGGCAATCACTACAATTAAGGCAATTAGGGGCCAAGTAACACTTAAGAATTAGAGGGAAACTAGCAACATCATATGGAGCATATAGAGGTAATTTAAGCAATTAGGAAACTCAAGCATGATGGAACATTTTGCACATAATGAACATAAGGACCTAACAACCCTAGAGGAAATTTCCCAAAAATAAATCCGAGCACACACTCGTCACCTCGCGTGCACGGACTACAATTAGCATAGAAGACTCATATCCTAAGGGGAAGTCCTCCACACAAGGTTAGGCAAGATATTTACCTCAATCCGGCTAATTCAATATTCAATTTAGCTTTTCCTTTACCAATTCATCAACGCTCGGCTCAATCTAGCCAAAAACGACTTGAATACATCAAACAATGCAAGTGAAAACAATTTTAATTAACAAAACTATGATTTTTATACAATTTGCAAAAAGTCAACAAAAGTCAACTCCCCGGGCCCGCACCTCGGAACTCGACAAAATTTACAAAAATCGAACTCCCATTCCGCTATGAGTTCACCCATACAAAAATTTTCTAACTCCGATACCATTTGGTCATTCAAATCATCATTTTAAAATTTTGAAAGATTTCACAATTTTCCCCAAATTTTCCTTTAGATTCTCATGAATTTGGTGTTAAATCTAAGATATAATCACAAAATATAGTTGAAAATTGATTAGAGACACTTACCCAATGATTTGGAGAAGTTTGGATCTTTGGAAAATCGCCCATGGAGGTTTAGGGTTTGAGAAAATTGAAAAATGGGTGAAAATCTCGTCAAAAACCTCACTTAATAGGCCTCAGATGTCGCATTTGCGACCAATTGCGAACCCTCGCAAATTGCGAACAAAGCAGGGCTGGCAGAAGTTGCATTTTGCGACAAAGAGTCCGCATTTGCGAACTGGGCATCGCAAATGCGATGGAAAAGTTCGCATTTGCGAACACACCAGAAACCAGCAATTTTTCCCGACACGAAAATGAGCATAACTTCCTCATACAATGTCCAAATTTGATGATTCTTTTTCCCATGGATCCATAATTTCGAACGGATCTAATGGTTCAAACAAAAATGAATTTGGATCTCATTTGCTCAATGTGGTATCATTTTTGCTTGAAGAAACGACAATGAAGCATCCAAAAACAAGCGCAACATAGCCTAAACCTATCCGAAACTCACCCAAGCCCTCGGGGCTCTAAACCAAACATGCACGCAAGTCTAAAAACATCATATGGACTTGCTCGTGTGATCAAATCATAAAAATAACATCAAAACTATAAATTTAACCTCAAAACTCATGATTTTCTCAAGGACACTCAAATTTTCTAATTTTTCAACCGAACGTTCAAATCACGTCAAATCAATTCCGGTTTTCACCAAATTTTACAGATAGGACTTAAATATCATAAAAAACTTGTACCGGGCTCCGAAACTAAAATACTGGCCCGATACCAACGAGTTCAAACATTAATTCATTTCTTTATTTCTTTTAAAAACCAACACAACAATTTTCTTCAAAAATTATTTTCTAAGGCTAGGGACCTCGGAATTCAATTCCGGGCATACGCCCAAGTCCCATATTTTACCGCGGACCTCCCGGGATCGTCGGGACACAGATCCAGGTCCTTTTACCAAAAATGTTGACCAAAGTCAACTAAAAACCAAATTTTAACTCTAGAAATTACTATATTTTCATATTTTTCACATAAAAGCTTTCCGGTTTCATGCCCGGACTGTGCACGCAAGTCGATACACATAATATGAAGATGCTCGTGACCTCAAACTGCCGAACCAGACGTAATTGCTCAAAACGACCAGTTGGGTCGCTACACGGTCAGTACGTTCCATACGCCAGGAGGTACGAGGCACCAGTACGTTATTTGGTATTCTTACTTATATCTGTTATCTAGCGTTCCGTAATTTATATTTTACATGTTGTGCATGATATTGGACTACATTTAGTCCACCAGTTGGGACTGTAGATGCAGTAGCATGCCGGCGAGGGAGCGGTTACTTTGCACGAGTATGGCCGACAGGTTACAAAGCTGGCTGCCCAGACACTGCATCGAGCCAGAGAGGACGAGCGCTTAGAGCACGTCCCTGCCTATATGGCGCCAGAACACTACTGTCGAGGTAGGCCTATCCCACGAGCTAGGGGACCACGAGGCAGGGCTGTCCCACGAGGCAGGGGTGTCCCACGGGGTCGTGGGGGCCGGCGAGTAGGTGGTCCCCAGTAAGGGAGAGTTGATGAATTTGCACTAGGAGCTGGATTACCACTACCACCCGAACCAGCTGAAGGATATTTACAACGGTCGTGTCCTGTTTGCGAGCATATGCCACATTTACGCGCATAAACAGTATCACCAACATCCATTTGGTCCCGCATACGTGTTCTCTTTTGCACTTGTAGCTTGCGCAAATAGTCCTTGTTATACAGCATTTTAAATGGTTTCGGCGGCCAATAATTGTCAGCACCCACTGGCTGTAACTGTCCACTATATGTGTTTAAGTATGCAGCAACACTGTATTGCCTATCAACATAGTTGGTTGCCCCTAAACCTGTATGTTGAAAGCACTTCATGGCATGTGAGCACGGCATGTGGTAGATGGTTGAACACAACCTACTGGCTTCATTTACGGTGTGTATATTATTTCCCCGGTGTTGATGGATAGCGGTGCGAACTTCAAAGACATCCCGGTCGTGATCATACTGTAAATATGAATGCCAATGTGCTCGCCTCCTGTATTTCTCAAATCTTTTCATCGGTATTGGCATAAATTCAACACCCCTCTCCATCAATTCTGATACACCTCTATGCCTTTCAACAAACCTCTCTGCCATCTGTTTGAATGTCATCCGGACCATGGAAGAGACATGCAATCCACGTGCAGACTTCAACAACCTGTTGAAAGACTCCGACACATTTGTAGTCAGGGTTCACCGTCGTCTGCCACCATCAGCATGCAATGTCCACTTGTGAAGCTCATGTCGCATCAACCAATTATAGGCTCTTTCGTCTAACTGCCGGATCAATTCCATGCGCCTCCTGAATTTGCACCGCTGGTGATCAGTTGCAACCATCCACATTAAATCATGCAAGTCCTTGTTGGGATATTTCTTCTGGAAATTGGCATTCAAGTGGCTCACACAGTAACGGTGGTATGCATAGGGTTCCTGCCATTCAGGCAAATGCTCTACAGAACTTAATATACCGCCATGTCGATCAGATATTAGACAAATACCTGAACGTTGTTTGATAACGTGCTGCTTCAAGTGGTTCAAAAATAGCGTCCACGTCTCTTGGCTTTCATTGGCACAGATGGCAAAAGCTAGTGGAAATATTTGTCCATTAGCATCTACTGCAACGACGATCAACAACTTAATATCATACTTTCCATAGGCATGAGTACCGTCTATAGAAATTACCAGAAGACAATGCACAAAACCATCAATTGCTGGTTTAAATTCCCAGAACACGTATCTGAATATATATTCTGGTATTTCTGCACTCTGCTCAAGCTTCCATTCAACAATAGTCCCGGGGTTAAAGTGTTTCAGTGCGGCCATGTACCTGGGTAGAGATGCAAATGACTTATCCCAGTCACCATAAACAATTTCAAATGCACGTTTACGCCTGAGATATGCCTTTCTTTTGGTAATAGTACACCCATATTCCTGGTGGATAGATGTAATACACTCTTTGATCTTGTACCTAATGGACACTTCCAATTGTGGAATCAGTTGAAGAGAAATCAAGTCAACATCCAAGTTGAAGTGATTCTCAATGTATGTGTCCATTTCACAAACATGGGTGCCAATATATTTACCTACTTTCCACAACCCTGTTTCCTTCTTGGTCGCACGCAGCATCCAGTGACAACCCGTAAACCATCTACGACAAACAACCTTGTATACCTCCGGACTTGACTCTCGTACTATCATCTCATGAAACTCTCTTACGTTGTACATTTTACAAGCCCTAGTTAGGCAAGCTTTATCGGGAAAAAATATGCCCTTTGCCAGCACCATTGGTCTAGACTCATGCCACATTGCTGTCCGAATTTCGTCAAGATCCCTTGTGAGGGCATACACATCCAGCATACTTGGCAAATTATCAAGGTAAGGAATATGACTTGAATGAAACGGCACGTGGGACTCGTACACTCTTGGTCTAACGGGAGGTAGAGCATGCTCCCTCGTCAGCTCAGGTTCGACATTCACTTCCTCCTCCTCATCACCCTCGTCAGGGAAGGGTGTGTCATCTCCAGACTCATCGGAATTGTTGTCATCATCACTATTATCTTCCTGACTCTGCGCATCTGCCAAATCTCGAGTAAATACGTCGTCTACGGGCAACTGAGTGAGGTCATGACCATCAAGTTTCTCGTTTTCACTGCACAAACAACAAAATGATAAGCTACTCAAATTGATAAATACTTTACATATAGCTATATCACTTCACTTACAAGCCGTAATGTGTTGACATTCCATGATGGACATTATCCTGTTGGTGATGACTCTCGGATGGACCACCGTGATCCAACACACCAAAACTACGCATATTCCAACTGGGCATGGGGTCATAACTTGTAAAATTCATATCTAGAGGGTACCCTCTGTGGAATATATGAGTGTTAATATAAATTCAATACAACAAAAATAAACATCGTAACATAAAGGAAAATTGAAGTTTACCAGTCGTCTTGTGGATTATGTAAAGTAGGAGAGAAATTATTTCCTCGCTCCTCGTTCGCCCGTGGAGATAAGTTTAGATCCGGCCAAACTCTTTCAACCGGAACCTGTTGGGCTAAAACTGCTCCAGAATAACCACCCGATGATTGAGGGTTATCCCTGCTTTGCGCAACATCATTATTGCGAACGTCTTCAACCTTCACGTACATTCCAACATTTTTATCAAAATAAATTCCCGGTATTCATCCGAAGTCCCCAAAAATCTCTCAGAGTTTCATCATCTCGATATTAAACTCAGCGTAACAAGCAACCCCTTGCGGAGTCACAGAATACGGATATCTTCCGGTTATTTTAAGATTCACCGAACATTTGCTCAACCTCATTTTATTGCATAACAATGATACCAGTCTATCGCACTCCATTGTAAGTGGCAACTTAACATGACTCTGTGGAGATAAACTATAGCTCACTGAGTTATTCACCACCACAACCTCGCCCCCCAATATAATGAAACCCTTACTTTTCGCTCTTCAGACATTATGAAAACAACTTGAGAATTTAACAACAAGAAAAATTTATCACGAAGTTGGAGAATTTCTGAATGATTTTTCTCAAAACCATTAACCCCTTTAAATAAGGCAATGAAAGGGCGTTTTACATATTTGAATTATTGTTATGTCAGTTAAGTGCAGAAGAGTTATTGGTGAGCCCACAAAACATGTAAAACGCGGTTTATATAAAACTCAGTAATGAACCGCGCTTTACATAGCCGTCTTATCAGCTTCCAGGTAAAGCGCGGTTAACAACCGCGTTTTACCTTAACATCCCAAACAGCCGTTAAGGTAAAACGTGGTTGTTAACCATGTTTTACATATTTTGGTAACTAAGTTTTTTTTTCACCTAAAAAAGTATTTCAAGTTCAAAAAAGAGAATATTTCGGTTCCGGACTCATCCAAATACTCCCATACATCACGTCTAAGGACTAGCGTTAATTTAGTCATTGGTTTAGTCAAACTGTTCTCTTCTTTTTTCTTTTTTTCCTGTTCCAATAGTCAAAGTATCTTACATGAGCTAAACGTTTCTATTTAAGGCAAGATAAAATTGATATTCTATCTATTACTTACACCATAGATAGAATATTTTAAATATTAATTTAATATTTAAGGGGAAACTTTGGACATTATAAAATTTTTGAAGGGTGTAATGAAATTTAAGAAAGAAGAAATTACAAATAGGCTGCATTTTACACTCTTCTTCAAATTTGCTCCCGCTGCGTTTGTCTTCTTCTCAGATTATCGCAATTCCGACGCTCTTTTGCTTTTTCTCCGTCGACTCTCCGGCTAGGCGATGTACTGATTTATCACGCTTTTTTGCTCACAGTTCGCTTAATCGTTTTACCTTGCTTCTGCATGCGATTTTTTCCAGTGCTTTTCTATACATTGTTTTGTGTGTGTGTGTGTGTGTGTGGCTATAGAAGCTTATTTGGAATGATCTTTGGTTCAGTGGTTGCCATCGGCATCCCGTTAAAGTATGTAAGTGCATAGGAACCCCTTGATTTTACTCCTTCTGTCTCATTTCATGTAACTGGAAAAAATAACTTTTGAAACTTGTAGCATGGCTATAGAACGTTTGAGACTTTTTGTTAGATACATTCATAACATGTGTATATGGCTATCAAAGTTTGTCATTAGGGGTAAAAAAAAGTTCAGGTTAAATTGTTTCCAAAGGGGTCATTCTTTTTGGAACAACCTGAAGGAAATAGGGTCACATAAACTGGAATGAAGAGAGTAACTAAAAAGAGAAATTTAAGAAGAAATGCTTGTGATCTGGGAGTACTTTTTCTTTAAACTAATGTCTCCCATTTTCTTGATTTTAAAAACTAAGATTAGTCTTTTTTGCCTCTATTGTACAGATATTTATGTTGGCTGTTTAAAAGTGAATGGATGAAACAGTGATTAGTCGTTGTATGTGGTTATCTGGCTGAAACAAGATTAACTGCAGTGTTTATTTTGGGTTTTTGGTTTCTTGGAAATTGAATTTGATTGGATGGAGAAAGCTGGAATGCAGGATTGGGATTTAATGTATGATTTTTGTCGTCTATATAGAAAGAAGAAGAAGTATGATAGGGAAGGTACTGGGCTTAGGGATCATAAAGCACTGGAAAGATGTGTTCTTGTGGATCAAGATAATGCCGGGTTATCAACAAAGGAGGCTGACGTGGGAGCTGCCTATGATAGGGAGAATTCTAGTTGTAGTGATGTTGAAGCTGACCCGCAATATATGACTTTCTTGGCTAACACTAAGCCAGATGGAACGTCATATGTTCTTAAAGCTAGTGATCAGAATGGGTTGCCCGTGTTCGTGAAGTATGAGAAAGAGGACAGATCTGATGATGAGCACGAATATGATTGTCAGAGGAACCTAACAACTGATAGGGAGTGGGAGATTCATGGAGTTGGAAAGGATCAGGATAGTGTTAGGGAAAAGTACAAATTAGGGAGTTCAAAAGCTCTAGACACTTACGCGAGAAAGAATAGGAATACCTCCGTAGTTGAGAAGCATAAGATGAAAAATGGGATCTTGAGTCAGAAGCAAAGGAGGGTAGATAGGGATTTAGGTAACAGAAAGCACAGTACTGATGTGAAGATTGTACCTGGTAAGGAGCAGAAGACACAGAATGGTGGCAAATTCATGGACGTGAGAGTAAAGACAGAACCAAAAGAAGATTCTGATTGTAAGATTTATTTGATTCTCGCAAGAAAACCTGTTTACGAAGATCGCTGTCTCAAATCTTCATTTGGAAATAATTGTTATTTGGTTTATGAAGCTCTCAAGGAGGAGATCCCCCAAAGTGAAGTAGAAATTGTTCAGAACGTTGATGCAGAGTTAGGCATGGGCAGTAGCTCTAACCCCTTTGTATTTTCAGTGGAACATAGCGAGAATGTACTATTTCAATTCTTCTTCTACTTTCACTAGTTATCTTGGTCCCTCTTCCCCTCCCTCTTCTTCCTTCCTTTTATGTTACTCTTAGTTTTATTTCTGCATGATAACTCTTGTTGCATTGGCTTCTAATTTTGTGTATCAAGCTGGAGGATCCCAGTCAGCCTATCAGCAACCCAAATGCGTCAATTATAGATTCTGGCTACAGGAAGGAGGTTCTGAATTTATTGATGAGGCCCTATGATGATGAGGAGTATAAGAAGCTTTGGAAAGATATTAAGGTGCCATGTAGCTCAATAAATAGACGTGGAACATCCCTTCTATCACTCCATAAAGGTTGGTTAACAACCTTAAGTTTGTTTTCCAGCACTGCAGCATCCCTTTGCATTTTGAATGCTTCTCTGCGTGTTTGAATTTTTCTCAGGCCATCCCTTGGTTTCAAACTTTATATAGTTACCTTTAAGATAGTATCCAATCCAATAGAACTCATGCTTTCTCACTTTAGAGAATTTAAGAATAGCTCCTTGTCTTCTTCTTTCGCCTCAAAATGGACTGAATTTGCTAGCAAATGTTTACCCATCTGATTGAAAAAATGTTTGACTTCTTCTTTGTTATTAGTCATCTCAGGGCGACTCTAAACCTCCCAAAAAGGGGGGAAATGAAGAAAAATTTCTGAACCCAAACAATCAAATAAAAGTGGGCGGAGTATATGGTAAATGATAGAAGCAATGTCGTCTCTGGTCTAGGCAGTTAAAGGGAGAAAAAAAGATGGAACAACTGCAACTGTTTTAGAATTTTTAAAACAAGTGGAAAGGTTTCATCTTGCTTTTCTCTTAAATTATCTTGAGCTTTTTGTATGCAAAAGTAATTCAAGTTCTGAACCTTTTGCTTAAGATAGGCATAGGCCGCTTTTAGCGTTATCTTTGTTCTCTTTCCATTTTCATGTTGCTTGCAGTAGAATATGTTCTCCTTTAGTTTTCTACACTTTTATACTTCGTCTCATGTTTATCATTTTACTTCCACTAGGTGTGGAAGAGTAGAGTTGTTTTCACAGTGGTTCCAGAAGAAAAAGAACAAGAAAGATCAATGTTACCCTTTTAAATTGATTCAAAATTTCATATGAACGAGGCATGAATAATGTAACTTTTAATACAGTATAATATTTACACCCAGAGAAATGTCAATGGAAAGAATAGTCATGAAGGGCAACTGACCTTATAAAAAAAGTCACGTAAGGCAAGTGGACGAGTTGCGACTCCCTGGCAGGGAACTAGGAAAACATTTCTAGGAAGGAATAACTGTTTTCGACATCTGAAAACCCACACTGAGAAACTGCAGACAGAACTTGCCAAATATTCTTGAGGTCATCGATAATCAAAATAGTATCTCGTTCTAACTTATTTGTTCTCCTTTCGTTTTTGAGATGAAAGTGTTCACTGTCAAAAGTCAAAACAAATTAACTCTAATATTTCACATGATTCCTTCATCTTAACATGCATGCCTTATATGAGCTTGTTTTGGAAAATCACTCTGACGGGTAAATTGATGAAGAAACATCTTTTCTCTAGTGTTCTTCAGCTGAACGAATCAAGGCGAAGGAGAACAAATAAAATGGATAAGTATACTAGTTATCAGGTGTTTGCCTCCCTTTTGTTGAGGGGTGTGCAGATGTTAACTATACGCATCTGATTTGCATTAAGTGAGACTTTCTGCTAGTTAAAATGTATATAATTATATTTTTAACTTAACAACAAAAATTCATTAACTATGCTTGTCAGTGATCTGGAACAAAATCTGCTTTGACTGGAGTCCTCGGTCGAGGAGTCAACTAACTTATAGTACTAGAGCTGAATGTAATATGCATACTCCACCTAATAGTTAGAGATATGAAGCTCTTCTAATATTTTACTCATATAAGGCTGCTTATGCATGAAAGTTAATGCCTATCCAGTTTTGGCGACTTCACCCTCCTTAGCTGCTTCCCCTTGCTTGGTTTGGTAGTTAACATTTTCATGCACTTTCCTTTTAGCAACTCTTGCCAAGCCTTCAGAGTTGATGAGATATCCCTTCAATAAAATTCTGAAACTCCTTAAAGTTCTCCTTTGTAGTAATCTCTCAATGGTTTCTATCACCTATTTATTACCTGTTACCCCACATATTGGGTACATTTAGTATTACTAAATTACATCCTAGAACCTAGCTATGTACTTCTTGCTGCAGGGTGATTTCATGGTAGAGATAGGAAAGAAATCATAATTTAGATTGGGTGTTAGGATCTTATATTATTTTTAAGCTTTTGTCGGTTTCGTTTATTTGTTTAGGCTAGGGTTTAAGTTAGGAGCCTGTTCAGCTTAAAGTAGGAGCATTTTAGGTATTTTGGATATATTTGCTGTTAATGGCCACAATTAGGTTTTCTGGTTTGCTTTTGGAGTTACAGTATGTTTTAGAAGAGAAAAACTGCCATTTGCAGATTCTATTTATTTCTCTTAGCATCTTGATTTAATTGAAATGAAAATTAAAAAGGAAATCTCTAGATACAAAAGTTGTACATACCATATGAAAATAGTAGACAAAGTGACATTCTTTACAAAGAGCAATGATGCTATATCCTAACAATCTATCTTACCAGGAATCTCATAGGTGCTCCAAAACATGTACAAAAAAGGAAAAGGTCTCCCGAAGTTGTGTATGGAAACTGGTTGTTTCTTACGTATATGCTTTCACTGTTCCTATTAAAAAAACATATATTCCTTCACTGTGATTGATAAGAAAGCATTTTGGAATCCTAAAGTTGGTTGCTACACCATGACCGGAGAAGTCACTTTACAGAAAAACAGATATTTTGAACTTTAATGGATATAGCCTGCGAGTGGCAGCCCTAGAGCAAGAAGTGAAGAACTTGCGAAGAAAGCAAACGTAGCATGATATAAGGATGAAGATTCAAAGGCACTATAGTTGCACAAGTTTTTCACTCCGCAAGGTTTTTTATTTCTTTCCACCGATCCGAGAAGTTTTTTCTTTTCTTATCCCTGTGCAGGTTCGAATACCAAAATTAGCATACATTTACAGGTAAAAGGAGAGACTTGAACTTTAGTGGATCTAGTCCAGCAGGTGGAAGCTTTAGTGTACAAGGTGCAGAACCTATGAAGGAATCAAATGTACTATGGACTAATATGACAAGGACAACAATTTAGGGCACTATTGTTGCACAATATTTTCACTGTGCAGGTTCAAAATCAAAATTAGTATACTTAACCAGCTAAGAAGATTTAAAAGATCTTCTAATAGATACTTATATAAAAAAAGATCTAATAGATGTTCTCCAAGATCTACGCAAACAACTCCACCTCAATCTCAAGCTATTTGGGGTGGGCTATACCAATCCTTGCTATCCACTCCAATATTCAATAGTTTGTGATTCCTTAGCGCTAGAGGTTCTCTTCATTTTCTACTGACATGCAATATCTACCAAAAAGTTTCCTAGTAATCACTGGACCCAATGCAAGTGTACCAACATGACTAAACCTCAAACCTTAATCTCCACAAGTTAGGACTGCTAATATGGATCTTTTGATTCCATTTTGTACTATTTTTTGCCTGGTTTGCATGGATTCTAAGAGATTTTAGGGTTTTTGAGATAATGTCATTTCATGTGACTCTAGGCCTACCTCATCCGAACACCTTTAGTCATCATGATTTCACACCTACTGAAATCATCTTGTCCTCTATGTGCTGCTTCTATCTACTTCCAATGTGATATTTCTCGTCTTATATTGTGCAGTTGTGCATCACTCATTTTGTGGATGTTTTGGTTTAGAGGCCCAACGTTCACTCCTATATAATATTACTGGTCTTAAAACCATTTTATAGCATAATACCCCTGAGCGCTCCTCCATTTAAACCATCCTATCTCATTCATCAACGATGCTAGTGTCACATGATTCCAACCAATCCCAAAGGTATGGCCAAGTCCAAGGTGAGCACGGCCATCATAAAGAATTGGGAAATCGGTGAATTAACTGTTTGGTTGAATTATTTAACAGGTAAAACTTTCACTGATGGCTAGAGACGTATGGAAATGGGAAGGCAGAAGGATGGCTTTTACTGTAAAATTGTTTTTCAATAGGTTAATGCAAAGGGAGAACAGGAATTTTCTCACTCCTCAATTTAGCTGTCTAGGCACCAAGAGAAGTGACCTTTATTGTTTGGACAGTTGCATAGCGAACCATGCTGAGAACTTTAAAAATAAAGGAAAATTTGCATTAGCTGGTCTTTTATGTGCAATAGGGCTGTGAACATGTCAATCGTCTGAGACTTCACTGCCTAATGATGTAAGATTGTGACATAGTGTGGAATGCGTTTGGCGCAGAATAGGCGAGTGTTAGGAATTATTTGAGATTTGTCACTGCAGTGGGACTTCTGGAGTAAGAGGAGGAGAAAGAGACACGGGAAATAGCTCATTTGACGCTGATGTGGACCATGTAGAAAAACAAAAAGGCATTTAAGGGAGTTGAAAACTCTTTCCAACAAAGTGTACACTTATTTTCTGTCCCACTTTGGAGAGCATTTGATATTTTAGTAAGTAGTGATGACAGGATGTTGCTTGATTTTATGTAAGATTTTCTACTATTTTGTAAAGTAAACAACTATTATGTGGGAATTTATCTTACTATGTTAATAAATTAAATCCTCATTGAAAAGAAGGTGGAGAGTCTACTTGAAAAGGGAAGAAAAAGGGATATGGAAACTTGTTTGAAATTCCTAATGATCAAGGAAAACAATGATAAATCAAGGATGCAGTGGGATTGCACAACAGAGATGGGTAATTAGGGATTGCTTGTACGTAATTCAGGTTGGTTTTATATAACTTTAGATTAGTTTAAGCTTTAGCATTAGTGTTATGTTACAAGCCTTTTCAATTTAAATTGGGGTATTTTGGGAAGTATATTAGTCTTTAAAACACAAGATTAGGGTTCCCAATTAGATTTTGGTAGTTTTGTTTTAGAAGAGAAGAAACTAAAGTTTGTTTGCTTGTTTAGTTGAATTTCTCTCTAGTTTCTACTTCCATATTTGCTATTGATATTGCTAGTTCTGATATTCGCTGCGCCAGTTCGTATCCCAAGTCAGTCATGTGATTTTCATATCAACAACGAATTTCCAATATATTTTCACTGTAAAAATGCAGGTGTCAATCGAGAAATCAAAAGGACCAATCATGACAAAGATAAAAAGTTGAATATTATGCGTGGGTTTTTCTTTTGGTTAGAGGTGAGGGCTACCTCTTCTTGGATGTCCTTGGTAAAGAACAGTAACAATTTTTCTTTCTCCCCGTCCCCTTTCATCTGTCTTTTGTCTTTTGCTTCATTTTATTGTTGCAATCTTGCAGGTAAACTGATCTATTTAAGAAATTAGACATTTAATTTTTCTCTTAGCATGGGAAGTGTCTATTAGTGTGGAAATGCAGCAAATTCCATATACAACAACAACTATTACTACATGTCAGTCCTAGTACTACGTGTCAGCTATATGAATTCTCACAATAATTGATTGTGATATTAAACTCGTATATATGTTTCCAATAAGTAGGTGGAATATGGTAATGAGCCAAAAGAGGTATGAAGCTAAGAAACTGTTAGATGGAAAAGAATGTACTGGGCAATCGGTCTTGATGATTTATAGCTGTTAGAATAATCTGCAAAGATATCCTTTTCATAGCAAATTTTGTGGTGTAAGCGAAAGCAAGGACCTTCCTCATCAGAGGGATTGTTACAAAAGGTGATCATGTGCTTAAAATCTTAGATACACCAACAATTTTCTTTACTTTTGACAAAAGAAATTGGTAATCCTCAAAGAGTTGAGGGAACTTTGTCTTATCTAGACTGCAACTTATTGCAGCTTCCAACTTGTTTATGATGTTATAGATTGGGTATTGCAGGTCTTTAATATGACCAGAATATGTAAACATAACAAGAATCTATACCTTGTTAATTTGGATCCATATAATTGTGTAATTAGGAAATTTCTATAGGCTCTAATCACATGTTTTCCTTTTTTGGATTACTTGTAAACATTAGCTTGTCTAGATTATGATAGCTCTACAGTTATTGGTAAGCCCTTACTTTCTCATGAGATGTACAGAAGAAACGAGAGCTGTCTATGTAGTCCTGAGCAGAAGTCCATGCCCAAGACCAAAGTACCCCATAAATTGCAGATAAGGATCATTCATTGCTCAATGTTGCATCATGAATAAAAACAAATACATTTAAGTTATATCCACTGAGAGTGTAAAGAAGTCTTGCACTGTCAGTGGTAATTAACCTATTATAGCAGGTTACATACCATTTATTTTTTATCACGAATCAATTCTTATTAAATAGAGTTACCTGCAATCGCCTTTTAAATGACCTGATTTTGTAAATCTTTTTATGCCTTTAGTACATAAACCTTATTGCATGAAAAAGGAGGTAAGGTAATGATGGAAAAAGAGAGATTAGCTTCTAGGACCAAGATAGTATAGTAGTTAATGGCCAGCATCCAGAAAGGAGAGGGACCTTACAAATCCATGTTTTCCCTACCAAAGATTGACTTCAATGAAGGCTCCCTTTCTTTCAGTGTGTAAGGTGATCCTTGCAGTTACCATACATGCGGATCTCCTCACACCCAGTCCCTAATGGAAAACACAGTAGAAAGTACCCTTTTCCCACCAAACCACTTGCCTCCAAAATTCCTCGAATCAATGGTTGTTGTCGTCCTATCAGACATTTTGCCTCTAAATTATGAAGTGCTGCATTTTGACCTCAAAAAACCATGAAAAACTACTCGACTTGCTCAAATTTACTTTTTGGACTCCAAAATTTCAAGGATCAATAAGGATGACTGATCTAATCTCTATGTCTGTATCATTGTCAAAGTTTTGATGTCTATATGAGGTTTGAGCCAATAGGAGTTTGTTAGTTATAAATATGGACCAACGGAACGAGAACAAGGACCAAGGGAGTATTATGGCCTCATCGCTCATGACATTTTCACATTCATTATTTTCTTTTACATTCTTACTCATTCTGCAAGAAGCTAGTGACTTGTACTAAAATTACATTTTGTTTCAATATCTCCAGCATCTAACTCGGGAAGATGCGTTCATGCCTTGGGAGGATGCAGAGTGTCTCCGAACAATGCCTGGATCTTCCTAGAAGTTGTTGTTACTTTTTCCCATTCATCAATACCGCCGTGTGCCATAAAACAAAGCGATAGAAGAAGAGAATCAAAGGTTACTATTTCAATTACTAGCGGAGGACAATTTTGCTGTGCATTATCTTTGTGGGGTAAGTGTTGAAAACAGACATAGAGAAGATCATATACATACTTAGAAGAGAAGGTGAAATTTTCATTTACATTCTTAAAACTTGGTTCTGCTACTCATTGTTTCAATATAGTCAACGTTGTTACCTGAATTTACTGGTTTACATCTTCCATTTGGCCATTGTAATTGAACCCAACTCTTGGTTTCCCCATGCTGAAGTTAAGAACTTTTGCATTCATGTTGTATTGGATTTTTCCAGTATATAGAAGCTTTCTTATGTAGTGCTCTATGTCTGAACCGATCAGGCGAAGCGTGTATTCCGTCAATGGAGCTCCCTGGTCCAGAGTGAAACATTGGAGTTAGCATCTCAATTTGGTAAACAAAGTGATTACATAAAAGCATTGAAGTTTTAGAGTTTACGCTTTAGTAGTACTCTATCAAGTCTTTTATAACATCTTAAGGAAGTTCCTATCAACGACTTTCTTTTATTGCGAATTTCTTACTAAAAAATGCAACATTGTCTTTTTTTTTTNGGGAGGCAGAAGTAGCGTACTTTCTAGTAATGTTTTCAATAGGTTAATGCAAAGGGAGAACAGGAATTTTCTCACTCCTCAATTTAGCTGTCTAGGCACCAAGAGAAGTGACCTTTATGTTTGGACAGTTGCATAGCGAACCATGCTGAGACTTTAAAAATAAGGAAAATTTGCATTAGCTGGTCTTTTATGTGCAATAGGGCTGTGAACATGTCAATCGTCTGAGACTTCACTGCCTAATGATGTAAGATTGTGACATAGTGTGGAATGCGTTTGGCGCAGAATAGGCGAGTGTTAGGAATTATTTGAGATTTGTCACTGCAGTGGGACTTCTGGAGTAAGAGGAGGAGAAAGAGACACGGGAAATAGCTCATTTGACGCTGATGTGGACCATGTAGAAAAACAAAAAGGCATTTAAGGGAGTTGAAAACTCTTTCCAACAAAGTGTACACTTATTTTCTGTCCCACTTTGGAGAGCATTTGATATTTTAGTAAGTAGTGATGACAGGATGTTGCTTGATTTTATGTAAGATTTTCTACTATTTTGTAAAGTAAACAACTATTATGTGGGAATTTATCTTACTATGTTAATAAATTAAATCCTCATTGAAAAGAAGGTGGAGAGTCTACTTGAAAAGGGAAGAAAAAGGGATATGGAAACTTGTTTGAAATTCCTAATGATCAAGGAAAACAATGATAAATCAAGGATGCAGTGGGATTGCACAACAGAGATGGGTAATTAGGGATTGCTTGTACGTAATTCAGGTTGGTTTTATATAACTTTAGATTAGTTTAAGCTTTAGCATTAGTGTTATGTTACAAGCCTTTTCAATTTAAATTGGGGT
>NW_017672531.1:63590-81574 GCF_001879085.1 Nicotiana attenuata
TATTAGTTACTTTAAAACACAAGTAGTTACGGGTTACCTAATTAGTAGTTTTGGTTAGTTTTGTTTAGAAGAGAAGTAAACAAGTTTGTTTGCTTGTTTAGTTGAATTTCTCTCTAGTTTCTACTTCCATATTTGCTATTGATATTGCTAGTTCTGATATTCGCTGCGCCAGTTCGTATCCCAAGTCAGTCATGTGATTTTCATATCAACAACGAATTTCCAATATATTTTCACTGTAAAAATGCAGGTGTCAATCGAGAAATCAAAAGGACCAATCATGACAAAGATAAAAAGTTGAATATTATGCGTGGGTTTTTCTTTTGGTTAGAGGTGAGGGCTACCTCTTCTTGGATGTCCTTGGTAAAGAACAGTAACAATTTTTCTTTCTCCCCGTCCCCTTTCATCTGTCTTTTGTCTTTTGCTTCATTTTATTGTTGCAATCTTGCAGGTAAACTGATCTATTTAAGAAATTAGACATTTAATTTTTCTCTTAGCATGGGAAGTGTCTATTAGTGTGGAAATGCAGCAAATTCCATATACAACAACAACTATTACTACATGTCAGTCCTAGTACTACGTGTCAGCTATATGAATTCTCACAATAATTGATTGTGATATTAAACTCGTATATATGTTTCCAATAAGTAGGTGGAATATGGTAATGAGCCAAAAGAGGTATGAAGCTAAGAAACTGTTAGATGGAAAAGAATGTACTGGGCAATCGGTCTTGATGATTTATAGCTGTTAGAATAATCTGCAAAGATATCCTTTTCATAGCAAATTTTGTGGTGTAAGCGAAAGCAAGGACCTTCCTCATCAGAGGGATTGTTACAAAAGGTGATCATGTGCTTAAAATCTTAGATACACCAACAATTTTCTTTACTTTTGACAAAAGAAATTGGTAATCCTCAAAGAGTTGAGGGAACTTTGTCTTATCTAGACTGCAACTTATTGCAGCTTCCAACTTGTTTATGATGTTATAGATTGGGTATTGCAGGTCTTTAATATGACCAGAATATGTAAACATAACAAGAATCTATACCTTGTTAATTTGGATCCATATAATTGTGTAATTAGGAAATTTCTATAGGCTCTAATCACATGTTTTCCTTTTTTGGATTACTTGTAAACATTAGCTTGTCTAGATTATGATAGCTCTACAGTTATTGGTAAGCCCTTACTTTCTCATGAGATGTACAGAAGAAACGAGAGCTGTCTATGTAGTCCTGAGCAGAAGTCCATGCCCAAGACCAAAGTACCCCATAAATTGCAGATAAGGATCATTCATTGCTCAATGTTGCATCATGAATAAAAACAAATACATTTAAGTTATATCCACTGAGAGTGTAAAGAAGTCTTGCACTGTCAGTGGTAATTAACCTATTATAGCAGGTTACATACCATTTATTTTTTATCACGAATCAATTCTTATTAAATAGAGTTACCTGCAATCGCCTTTTAAATGACCTGATTTTGTAAATCTTTTTATGCCTTTAGTACATAAACCTTATTGCATGAAAAAGGAGGTAAGGTAATGATGGAAAAAGAGAGATTAGCTTCTAGGACCAAGATAGTATAGTAGTTAATGGCCAGCATCCAGAAAGGAGAGGGACCTTACAAATCCATGTTTTCCCTACCAAAGATTGACTTCAATGAAGGCTCCCTTTCTTTCAGTGTGTAAGGTGATCCTTGCAGTTACCATACATGCGGATCTCCTCACACCCAGTCCCTAATGGAAAACACAGTAGAAAGTACCCTTTTCCCACCAAACCACTTGCCTCCAAAATTCCTCGAATCAATGGTTGTTGTCGTCCTATCAGACATTTTGCCTCTAAATTATGAAGTGCTGCATTTTGACCTCAAAAAACCATGAAAAACTACTCGACTTGCTCAAATTTACTTTTTGGACTCCAAAATTTCAAGGATCAATAAGGATGACTGATCTAATCTCTATGTCTGTATCATTGTCAAAGTTTTGATGTCTATATGAGGTTTGAGCCAATAGGAGTTTGTTAGTTATAAATATGGACCAACGGAACGAGAACAAGGACCAAGGGAGTATTATGGCCTCATCGCTCATGACATTTTCACATTCATTATTTTCTTTTACATTCTTACTCATTCTGCAAGAAGCTAGTGACTTGTACTAAAATTACATTTTGTTTCAATATCTCCAGCATCTAACTCGGGAAGATGCGTTCATGCCTTGGGAGGATGCAGAGTGTCTCCGAACAATGCCTGGATCTTCCTAGAAGTTGTTGTTACTTTTTCCCATTCATCAATACCGCCGTGTGCCATAAAACAAAGCGATAGAAGAAGAGAATCAAAGGTTACTATTTCAATTACTAGCGGAGGACAATTTTGCTGTGCATTATCTTTGTGGGGTAAGTGTTGAAAACAGACATAGAGAAGATCATATACATACTTAGAAGAGAAGGTGAAATTTTCATTTACATTCTTAAAACTTGGTTCTGCTACTCATTGTTTCAATATAGTCAACGTTGTTACCTGAATTTACTGGTTTACATCTTCCATTTGGCCATTGTAATTGAACCCAACTCTTGGTTTCCCCATGCTGAAGTTAAGAACTTTTGCATTCATGTTGTATTGGATTTTTCCAGTATATAGAAGCTTTCTTATGTAGTGCTCTATGTCTGAACCGATCAGGCGAAGCGTGTATTCCGTCAATGGAGCTCCCTGGTCCAGAGTGAAACATTGGAGTTAGCATCTCAATTTGGTAAACAAAGTGATTACATAAAAGCATTGAAGTTTTAGAGTTTACGCTTTAGTAGTACTCTATCAAGTCTTTTATAACATCTTAAGGAAGTTCCTATCAACGACTTTCTTTTATTGCGAATTTCTTACTAAAAAATGCAACATTGCTTTTTTTTTTTTTTTGGTAAAAGAAATATCGTGTCTATACTGTAACTCTTCTGGAGTCTTGCTGTTACATAATGCAGCAAAGACGTAGGTTAAGGCACAAAAATAGAGAAGAAGAAGAAGACGATACAAATCTGTGGCTCAACAAGAAAATAGCGTTAGACTGTATTGAGTGGATAAGATATGTCTTTGAATTAATTTTCCAAATAGCGTAAAGTATATGAGTCAATATTTCACTGTTTTTGAATAAAGAGTCAACTCTCTGAAAAGTAACGGTGTTTATAGGAAAAGATTCAAATTAGAAAAACGGCAACAAATGAAGAAAATTTACCTCATAGTAAACATGTTCTTGAAAATTGAGCTTTAATTGTTTTGATTAAAACTCTGAAATATTTATCATTATTAATGGCTCATTAACACGAAAAGTTCCATTAAATATTCCCATAAAAACAAATACACTGAAACAAAAATGGTATTAGAATTGAGTTTAACTTCTACACACTCAAATCACTTAAAAGATAATAATATATAATTGTTCACAAAAAGAGCGTTTAGTAACCTACAAATAATTTACCTGCAAGTTAACAACAGGCTAAAATATTGTAATAGTGTAGAAGAATTTACACTATCAGTATATATATAAGTAAGTCCCAGGGGCGGCCCTTCCATAAAGCAACTAAAGCAACCGCTTTAGGTCCCATATTTGCGGGGGGCCCTTTTTTGTTACACCTAATAGACTATGTATAGCTTTGAAAAAGAGTTCTGTAAAGTGAAAAAGTTTGATTTCTTTCTTTAACAAACATAGAGAAAAATTGCAACTGCTATGATTCTACCGAGGAAATTGCACTTGAAATGAATATCGAACCCGAATTTCATAAGAAATGTGTGATATATAGGAAGTAACAATTTGATGCGAATGTTGATAATGAAATCTCAAAATCTTTCGAAGAGTCTTTTAAAGTTGATTACTTTTATACATAATAGACAAGGCTATTTTTTCACTTCAAAATAGATTTGAACAATTCGAAGCGTATGAAAATATTTTTGATTTTCTATTTGGCAGTAAAAACTAAGATCACTAGATGTTGGAAATTAAAAAATATTACCTTAATCTTGAATGTTCCTTAAAGCATAATAATCAATTCGATATTGATGGTTCAGATTTTTTTTCTGAATTAAAAGTATTAAGAAAAATAATACAATTAGAAGATAACAGTTTAATTGATATACCTAATCGAATAAAAAGAAAGAATTCTTTTCCAAATGCATAAATTGATTATGGAATAATGTTCATAACTCATGTTACCGTTGCTTCAGCGGAAAGGAGTTTTCAAAATTAGAATTAAGAAAATCTTATCTAAGAACAACAATGTCACAAGAAAGGTTAAATTGATTAGCTATATTGTGAATTGAGAAATACTTATTAGGAGTTATTGATTATAAGAAAATTATTACTCCCTCCGTTTCATATTATTTGAGGTAATTTGACTCGGCACGAAGTTTTAGAAAAAAGAAGAAGACTTTTGAAAGTTGTGGTCTTAAAAGCTTAAGGGGTAAAAGGTTTGTGGGGCCATGACATTTGTGTGGCTATAAAAACTTCTCATTAAGGGCAAAAAGGTAAAATGAAGAGTTTAAAATTGAATTATTTCCAAATTTAGAAATGTGTCATTTGTTTTGGAACAGACTAAAAAGAAAAGTACCTCATTTAATATGAAATGGAGGGAGTAATAACTTTGTATCTAAGAAAAGCAAAAAAAAAAAAAAAATAGACTTCAAATAAATAATTAAAAAAATTAAAAAGTTAAGGCCCCTCGTTAAGTTTGGCTTTAGGGCACAAAATTCGTCGGGCCACCCCTGGTAAGTCTTTGTAAAAAGGATACTCTTTTCAAATGGAGAAAGTACCTCATAATGATCAACAAGTTCTTGGAAGTAAGAGTAGACCTTGGTGCAAGTATCATCAGTCCAAACAAATTCATCAGTAGGATCAAGGATAAGTGTAAGTTTATCCATTTGTGTTTGGTCAAAAGCAAAAGTTTCAGGATCAATATATGCTGCATATATTCTAACATGTCTAGTAGCAGAACTTAGCCATTGTCCTCCATATTCTCTGCTCATGTTCTTGCTCTTCACATTTATCTGTGGTTCCACTGGCCTTGGCTGTTTCATTGCTTGTTCTTCTTCTTTCTTTTCTTCATCTTTTTCTACTTTTAGTTCTTCAACTTCTGCTTGCTGTGCTGAAACTGAGAAAAAGTTTCTTCTTTTGAGCTGTTTGTTTCCCATTGTTGTCCAATAACTTAACATGCTGAAATGAGTTGAAGCCATGTGTGTTGAAGTTGCTGCCATGGCTAAGGGCTTTTTTTTCCTTTCTATTGGGGTCCTTTTTTATTCTGTGATTTTTTATGTTTTTTTCTCGAGTGTTGGTATTAGGATATTGATATGTTCTCATTTTTGTGTGGATAAGAAATGCTTGTTTGCATGTTGGGTTTTTTCTTTTGGTTCTGTGGCTGTATTTAATATGGAGATAAAAGGTGAAGTACAAGTTCCTCTATTTTGTACTTACCTTGCAGCTCCGGATTCCTTATTTACGCTGTTTGAACTTTGAAGGTTTGGTTAGTGAGTAATATAAAACGCACGAAAAAATAGTATGGGAATTCAATTTACTTGGGTTTCTTGTTAACTGTAGTCTGAGAACATTGAAAGGTAAAAGAACTGAAAGCAAAACCATCCGATGAGAGATTTAAATCAAAATTTCATTGCCTTAAATTTTTTATCACAACAGTTTCTCTCGTTATCTCGCACACAACACACTTTGTGGTACAAAATATTGCCTAATCCTAAAGACCTATACCTAAGTAATTAACTAAAAACCTAAAGTTTGAAAACCAAAAAAATTGCTCTACGCTAGCAAAACACTACAATAAACCTAACTACATAACTTCATTTACAACACTGAGACTCCTCCGATACATAGCTTGCAGCCATATCACTAGGGCTATCTATGAAGGGAGATGAATCTACAGATCTATTCCTATTTATCAGCTTCATGGGTTTAATAAGCTCATCGTGATCATCTAGTTGCATCTCTGCAGAACCACTTTCACAAAGTGGCGGTTCCTCACTTCTCTGGTCAATAGTCAGTTCCTCTTCATCACTGCCATCTAGGCTAATAAAATCAACAAACTTCCCCTTCTTAAAGAATATGTCGTTGTTCCCCCTAACAGAAGCTTTCTCTGATCCAGCTGTTATACGCTCACTACTGTCTATGTGCGGAGAGCCAAAATAACGACCTCGACCATTCTTCATCTCGCTGGAAGCTTTCCTCTTCACACCCTTCCTTTTGTTTTTCGGATGGTGAAGCTTGCATTTCGAACCTTGGGGACAGTTGCCAGTTGCTTCAAAAACAGGGCAGACATAGGTGTGTTTCTTCCGACACTGCATGTTAGAAACATGATCCGTTTCACAAGTTTCAAGATTAGATCCACATATCTATTGTGCAGAAAATATACTAACAATAATGAGCTAGTTGCATTCAAACCAACAGAAGGGGAGGGAGGAAGCAGAAAAAGAGGTGGACATAATAAGTCAAAACATTTGGTAAAAATCATGTCAGGCAGTAAAAAATGGTCATATCAAGGAGCCATTTCAAAAAAGAACGACAAGAAAGGGTCGGGAGGGGTCCACCCAACTACTACATTCTGGGGGAGGTGCGGAGACTAGCCTCGTTACATCTTAAACAAGTTAGGGATAGGGACTAGCTAAGTTCTAAGCATAGGATAGGACCTTTGTCTAGGAACCAATCAAACATTAAAACTGGGTAAAGAATATAAACTTCAGAAGACCTTCTTTGCTTGAGCATCCAGACACTGCTTGTAACTTAAATAATTTCTACGTGGCACCTGGCATAAATTGGCTGTGAGCTACTATTAAAGAGCTTATCTAAGTCAAATTTCAATCCTCTGAGATGTGTATAATACAGTTGGTCTGATTCATTTGGAAGCAGCAAACTGAAAACAAGGAATACCTCATTGCCATCAGCACAATAGCCTCTGAGAAAACCTTCACAAATAGAGGCATTTGAATTCACATTTACGTGTCTATATGGACAATTCTCATTTGAGCATATTCCTGCCCAAAAAAAAACAAGTTAGTGTTCTCACATTTCTTTAGATTAAACTGAACTAAAATATAATAACACCCATAAATGTAATAGCACCGACCTTGCAGAAAATAGGAGCAGTCTTGCATTCTTTCAGGAAGAACCTAATATATGAGGTGAAAACAAGTAAAAAGGCAAAAACTAATCATGCTGCAACCACGTCAATTATAGGGTTTAAGAAGTAACATACCTCATGAGTCAATTTACAATTAGTGTCAGAGCAAGAACCATTCAGAAATTTAGTGCAGACAGCGATTTTAGATGGATCATGAATGTAAGGACATTTTCCACTATCCTTGTTACACTTGCCAAACCTTGTAAAAAACTGGCAATACTGTTTTTTTCTTGCCAACCGAATTCTAGCAGTGTGCAAACTCCAGCGTACTTTCTCACTCGCTAAGATGCGTACTCGCGTCTTTGGGTTTCTAACCAGCTTATTACCATTGCCAACCCGCACATACCTACAAGCAGTTTCGAGCATTTATATTATTTGTTTACAAGTGAAGGCAAAGTTTTATTCACAGTAAGCATTTATATCAGTATCTTATTTTCATCTCTTGGAAGTAAGACCATAGTTTTTTAAATAATTCTTTTCCTATTGGCCTTACTTTTGGAGTACTCCTATTTTTTCCGGATTAGATAAAATCCAATAGAAAAGATTATGATATGAAGCAACACGCTTAAGTACCAAGAATTACAGACTGCTCGAAGCAATATGCGATTTCAAAATAAAGTTATGCAAATGAATCTCACAGCTATACCTATAAAAAAATACTAACTCAACGCCTGAAGATTAACCAGCACTAGGTACATCATTGATAATGAATTGAAAAACAATAGTATTTATACGTACTCATCATTCCCAATTAATAATCTTTTGGGGATGTAAGATTTCTTCGCCTCAGGACCAACTGACACCGACGGTTCCTCATCTGTCCATAAAACATGGAGAAGTTTACGAGGTCAAGTTACAAATAATGTCAAGAGACAGTTACAAGAAACAAATTAAAAATATTCACCAAAACCACTCTTAAAATTAAAAGAAAAGAAACGCCCTTCTCAAAGTTCATAACTAATGTTTAAAAATAGCAGAGTAACTTCTTTTCTAGAAATTATAGGTTCTGATAAGACATCAAAACAAATGTGAATGTAGATTATTTCGTCATTTTACTCTTTCTCTAAACTAATAGTCCCCACTATCATCTTTCTTCAGTTGGAATTGGAAAAGTTAAATGCCTATTAAGTTGACCTCTTGCTTATTTTCTTGCTGCCTCAACAGAAACCAGAATCTTCTAGCTAATCCATGCCATGATCGTTTCAGAATCATGTACCCACAATCATTTTACTAAAACAAGTCCACTGACAAGTGATAGCTCAAATCTAATAGTTTTTCATCATTAATCAGCACAACTGAGAAGGCTAATCCTCCACACAGAACGCATGCCCATCAACATTTTGTATTCATCTGAGCAATTCAACTCTTCTATGAGCTATACATCAGCGTTGTACCAAAGAAATGCACCATTCAAACTGGATTTCAGCGTTCTTCCATGAGCAACCAGGTTCTCTAATAGCTTAGACCCAGCTAGAACATGACTAAGTTGAAACATTTTTAGTAGTAACTTTTAAGTTCAACAACTATCTTTGAACATGAATATCTGCTCTTTTTTTTATGAAGCAAGTGATTTCATCAAAGAGCAATCTAGAAGCAAAAGATTAAACAGATATAGCTTTTAGATCACAAAGAGGATTAATAGCTACTGTCTAGACTAAAGAGCTAACAAAATTCCGGAAGTGCTCTAAGTTATTTACAGAGGTTAACTTGGACCGGCTAAATAGACCAACTAGACGTCTAGTCTAGAATTGTTGGGAGTTGAAATTCCATCAAAGCATCTACTGTTTCTTTCGGTCCATAAACACCAAAAAATACAACCCGAGATCATTTCCAGATATTCTTGATGGCTTTGTCAACTGTCCATAAACTCCAGCTTTCATGGGCATCCTTGACGGTAAAAGGCATGACCCGAGAAAGGCAACAAAAAAAAAAAGCAGAACGTACTCCGAAGATCTGTGGCAACTGGACAGTGCAGTAACAGGTGATTGATACTTTCTTTGTTCAGTGACATGAATATCTACTTTTTACAGCAAAGGTACATGCTGCAAGGTTGGAGGTAATCCACTTATATTGAAGTTCCAATTATTCATTCTTGAATCAGGTAACCTACATGATTTAGTTTTAATTTTCAAAGGCACAAAGAAATAAAAGGGCTAGCAAGAGATGCAAAAAGGAAACTTTGGAAACCTGTGATCTTCTGTATTCCAGATATTGAGAGCACATGACCATGCCAACTGGTCTGTTCTGCTGTAACGGTAATCAGAAAAGATGGGTTTTGGGGAGAAATGGGTCATGTCTATCAATTTATGCATATACATTGTTAACCTCTCCATATTTATAAATCAAAGTCCAGTAGTTATTTTCCAATCCAAAGAGGCTTAAAAAACAAAGAGTCTCTTGTCCCCCTTCAGGTTTTTATTAGCCAAGGAAGCTTTAGCTTAGCCAAACACCATCTAAGACCTACTGCAAATTGCTTTGACTATCACAACCAAAACCAAAGCATCCTCTAAAATCATATTGCAGGTACGGAACTAGAAGTGATAACTTAAAGGAACTTAATTCTCAGAGCAACACTTATAGGACAAAAGTGACAAATGTGAATCATCATTGAAAAAAAAACTAAATTAAAAAAAAAGTGGGAAGAAGAAAAAGATTTCAGCAAAATCAGGAGAAGACCACCTGAAATTCTCTGTAGTGTCTTCCCAGAAGGGTCCATCTTATACCGCTCGCAACCAATACGGAATATCCTTTCTCCTGTAAAAAGTTAGAAGACCATCATAGTGCTCAATTAAAAAAGAGTACAACATTCTGAAAGGGTACATAAAGAGGACATAACATTCTTTGGTAAGTATTAAAAGGGCATAACTGATACATAGGCGTCCAATAACTTTGTACAATATTTCGAGAAACTTGAAAGTTGAAAGAAAATGAATACGCCACACCAGGATAGAGAACTGGCCTACCTGGGAGCAGCTTTACACTATAAAACTTACGAGAGACATTATTTCCATTCATTGAGCCAGCATTAGAATCATCCTGTCCCCTTTTCCTTTTGTCAACAGCAGCAACAGCTAGCGCAGCTTCCTGCGAAAAGGCTTTCACTTTACAAAATTTCTTACATCCACTTGCAAATTTTACAACCCCAAATAAACCTGGGTGCAGCTGGACGAACCTCAGCAGCCTTCCTTGACCTTTGCTCCATAGATTTTGACCACTTGAGACTAGAGCCAGAGACACTTAACACCTTAGATCTTCGTAAAGATAGTCCATGAATTGACCTTGTGTAGATTGTCTCCCGCTTTCTTGAGAGCAGCATCTTCCGTCTAAAAGAAAATATTCTTTAGGTATGAAGTTTGACGCCAGAAAGAAATGAACAAGCATGAAATGATTCCCCACCTGATAATAGATATGGAAATATCACTTGGAGAGGAATTCTGGAAACTCCTCCTATAGCTAGCTCTTTTCCACGGAAACAAGTAAGGCCAAAGCTTCTCATATTCTACAGCATTGCCACATTTCCTTGATGACTGAGTATCACCTAATTTCCAGACCAATGAGGACTTTGACCATTTAGAGGTCTTGGCTAAACCTGCAAAGGTAATTTATTTAGAACTTGTCTGATTAGTAAAAGTTTTGACATTAACTTACAAAAATGGTGGTGTTCTAGGCCAAAACAAGTAGATAATCTGCTTGAATAAAAAAAGGTGAACCAGTCTTGAAGTAGCTTTGTTTTGAAAGCCAAATATGATGAGCTGTGTTTTAAAAATACATCCTTACCACTCAAGCTTTTCATACCTTTTCGGGTCGGAACTACATTCTTTGCCGCAGTAACTCTCTGCTTCATATGATTACTGCTAGATGCACGAATCAGTTGATTCTTTCTCCTCTTATAGTAACCATCGGATGATGACTGGGTCTTATCAGAAGCTGCAACTAACTGATTCGATCTTTGCTTCACATAAACTATCTCCTTTCCAGAACTGCCTTCATCTAATATATTCTGGCTTTTGGAATTGTCTCCCAAACCAATTTGACATTCAGGTAGTGCAGAAGATGTTGAAGGATGCTCAGAAGGCTTCAGCGCCAACATATTGTCTGTGACTGCCAAAGGATTTGAGGTAGCAATACTACCGGTTCCAGGATGATCTACCACTGGAAAAGAGGCAGACTTCAATGTAATGCAATTAAATGGTTCACTTTGTGGCGGGGTTTTCGTCCTCTCTGAAGGAGCATTTACTTCTGGAGTTCCCTTGCAGCTGGGTGAATCAGTTATCAATGTCTTATTCTCAGGTTTTCTCTTCAGGTCATTCACAGCAGAAGAGTTCAACCGGTAAACGGAAGAACTTGGAGCATGGAATCCTTGGGAAAGGGAACCAACAGGAGGAGGCTTTCTAACAAGACTGTTACCCTTGCGAATGTAAGAGCCGGCTTTCCCAATGTCCTTAGGTAAATGGCTTTGTGGAGGTAGAGAGTTCATTTGGGAACCTCGTCCAACAACTGAGAAAGAGCTATTACCAGTTCTATGCCATGTCAGTGGCTTCTTTGAAGTGGGCACATTCCTTGAAGTGAGAAAATTCGATGGGCGAAGAGAGAGAACCCTAGGACCAGCAGGACTTTGCTGGTTTGCACGAAAATTTGGTTTCCAACTCGGTGAAGTCACATTCTGGGTGGACTTTACAGTATTCTGTGATGATAATGGCACAGTATTTAGATTAACCAAAGGAACGCCACCAACTTTATGATCTGAACTTCTACCAAACCTAGAAGTATCTGATGATGTATTACCAAGCTCAGAAGTATCTGAAGATGTCTTCACCAAAGAAGAAACATGGTCATCAGCAGTAATGGAATTTTCATCAACATTTTGGGCTTTTTCAATAACAATTTCATTGGACATTGATGACTTAGCATTAGTTTCCTCCAAGAATGAGTTGTTAGGTAAGTCTTCAGGAAATGACACGAGCGCCGACATATCAGGCACAGACTCCATACCTTTGGCACTTACTTTAATTGTGGACACACAATTTGAATCAGAAAATAAAGAGTGATTATTTGCCAACAAAGGCAGACATGCCTTGTCAAGCACATAATTATGGCTTTCGCAATCTTCTGGGGCCAACTTTTGATCTATTCCAAGGGAGGAACCTTTGTCCTCACTTATTCCACAAGCCATTCTTAGCGGCCCAACAGATATAACTGAAGTTGTAGTTTCTTGTCCAGCAGCTCCCGGCTGAGAATTGTGAGCAATGACCTGATCAACATCCGAAAAGTGATCCATCAAGCCATCTTCAAATGGCTCAGCCTGACTTACATCCTCCTCAGCAGTACTGCTCTCAAGCAATATGACTGAAGGACAAGATGGTGGACCATCATCTAAATCAGACAATGTATTTCGAGATTCTAATTCCGTTGCAGAAACATCATCAATCAAAGGCACTGTAATTGGTATGCTAGAAGCTCCCTCATGGGTGGTGACACACGAAGCAGATTTAACCAGTCTCGGCGAAGAAACCTCCGTTTTCTTGGGACTCTTGATAGAACATGAACTGGAACCATCTTTAAAACAATCCTGAAGTGAAAGCTCCACTTCTGAAGGCCCCTCATGTGAAGGGTCTCCCTTTAATGAGTCACTCCCATTACCAGGAACTGTAACTTCCTCTTCTTTAGAGGCATGATCTCCTCTCAAACAACTGAAACTTTTACCTTGGCCTAGCAAAGAACTAACTGCGTTTTCCTCTGTCTCAATCGCCTTCGTAGTGGGCAAAACAGACTCGTCTTCCGTAATCTTTCTCTTCCTTGTGACATTAGGTAAACAGTCATCATCCGCAATAATCATAATATCATCTCCAGCAGAAACCACAGCATTAACAGATCCCTTAATATGGCTCATCTCAGGTGACAATGTAACTCCATCAACACATGATTTTTTCATACTACATACAAAACTACCGGCCGTTGGATCACTATTACTAGAGCACTCTGCACTTAGCAAGTCACTGACAACCACAACTCTCCCAGCCTCAGAAGAATTAAAACTACTGTCATTTTCATCCAAGAAACTCTCTTTAAGTCCTCTCTCAATATTAGTCAGCAAAGGTACATTCTTGGGTTCACTAGATGGCTCCACGGAACCTGCTTCTAACAATCCTATAACAGCAACTGCATTTTCCTTCCCATCAGAAAACCCCAAGTCAGAAACAGAAGAGATGTATGTATCTTTAGTTGACGAAGATACTTCATCCTTATGAATTGTGCTCCCGTCTAGGCTTGACAAGACAACATCACCATTTCTTTCTACACAAACCATGGCCGCAGAAGGTTCTTTAATAAGACCATCTTCCGACACTCGGCGCTCATCCTGAGAATTCCCTCCAACATTATCAGCGTTATCCACAATGAAACTAGTAGGTTTGTTTTGTACTTCAATCATACATGTCTCAGAATTCAACATGGAAGGGCCACTCAGAACTGATCTACTGGTACAATCAGCAAAGTCATTGATTTCAGAGCCCACGTTGCTCGAAGAAACCAAGACTTTAGCTGGACCAGCTTTCTTCCCACCAGAATTAGAGTGCTCGACAGACTCATCTTCACTGACAGCAGCCAGTTTTGAAGGTTTTCCTAATTTGCTAACTACTTCATTCACAGGCAGCTTCATACTGACATCCTCGAGTGTAGTCATATCATCAGATCTAGTTCTCTCTACCAATTCTACAACACTTTTAAGCGGCTGACGGACAGAACATGCTTTGTTCAGTAAATCAGTGGCATTATCAGGGTCAACACCAACTTTTTTAGGGGCTGTGACATTCTTCTTCGTGGCTTTATTCATATTGACATCCTCGAGTGTAGTCATATCATCGGATCTAGTTTTCTCTACCAATTCTACAACACTTTTAAGCTGCTGACGGACAAAAGATGCTTTGTTCGGTGAATCAGTGGCATTACCAAGGTCAACACCAACTTTTTTAGGGGTCATGACTTTCTTCTTCTTGACCTTCTTCATATTGACATCCTCGAGCGTAATCATATCATCAGATCTAGTTCTCTCTACCAATTCTACGACACTTTTAAGCTGCTGACGGACAAAAGATGCTTTGTTCAGTGAATCAGTGGCATTACAGGGATTAACACCAACTATTTTAGGGGCCGTGACTTTCTTTTTCGTGACTTTCTTCTTCTTTCTAATCTTGCGTTGAGGTGTTCCACCCTTTCCAACATGATTACCACCCTGATCCAAAATCATGATCTCTGGAGATCCCTTGCTTTCTTGAGTTACAATTAAATCATTTGTCCCATTGGAACTCAGCAATGCACTTCTCACGACAGGAGCTTTAACTTTATCCGGCAAACATATAGATTCCTTGTTGGAATTCAAAGTACCATCAGATGCACGTCCACCAGTAGAATCTTTAATTTTATCTGCCAAATCCTTCGTCTCCATGTTAGAATCCAAAGTGCTATTAGATGTCCAACCCGCAGAAACCGTAACTTTATCTGCCAAACATTTAGACTCCTTATTAGAACTCGAACAACGACCAGAATCAATTGCTGAACCATCACTTTTACCCAAATCATACCCGACTTTCTTCATTGGAGAATCAGAGAGATTCACTTTTCTAATCTTCTTATATCTAGGTGTTTCGCTTCTGTCTGAGTCATTGGTTGGGCTTGACACCGGGGCCATAATAGCCTTCGCCACAAGTGCATTAGATTTAAATGAAACATCAAGCTCCATCGAACTTCCTTCTCTTCCATCTCTTCCCTCACCCCTTCTCTCCAACCTCTCAAACACATCTTTCTGCTTTCCCCTTACCCCACATCCACCAACACTACTCGAGTCATTGTCCTGATTTCTACTACTCCTGTTGTTATTAGCTTTCCCATATTGAATCCTGAGCAATGCACTCTTCTTCTGTGGAGGAGACCTATAAATTTCCTCCTTGTCCACTCTTAACCTATTGCTAAACCTAACATCACCACCACCATAATCATAACCACTATTATCTAATGACACTCGCCTTGAAGAACCAACCAAAGTCTCATCATCAACATTATGACCATATTCCCATCTCTCACCTTCATACCTATCATCATGATGCAACTCATAATTCTCGGCAATCGATCTAAATTCCCTAACATCAATATGCTCTTCCATTCTACGCCTCTCAAGACGGTATCTTTCGTCATCATCATAATCCAATTCCACGGCTCTCGGACGATTCACTCTCATAAAATCATCGACAATAAACCTAGGAGAATTAGGAGGATGGGGTTTATGATAACGGTCGTTATAAGGAAAATTTGGGTGTTGCGGATGAGTAGGATGGTAGGGGGATTGATCTAGTATTAGATTAGAGGAAACCTTAGGGGGAGAGCGGCAATCGAAGAATTTAGGATTTTCTTGTGGGGGGCTATGAGGAGGGAACGAGAATTGGGATTGGCGGTGGAAGGGAGGGGAGGGGGGAGGGATGTGGTGGTGGTGATGAGGGAGATTAGTGATATGTGGTGGTGGTGGCGGTCGTCGTTGTGGCGGCGGAGGAGGGAGGTGGCGGAAGAAATTAGGGTTATGTGAAACGTTTGGAGGGCGTTCGACGTACCTGTGTTGATGGTGGTGGTGGTAGGGAGGAAGATCCATGAAGAACGTGGAGTCTTACCCGAGAATAATGGACTGGCAAAGGCAGTAGCGGTGGCGACGCGGCGGCGGCCGTAGGTGATTTTGAATTATTGAGGAGTTGGCTTTGTATGAAAAGGGAGAAGCTTACTTCTCAAAGAGTCAAAGAGAACCACAAAAACTAGATCAGTTTGACTTTAGACGCGTTGGCCCCATGTGTGGATATTCTTTTATCTTCCCGCCCAAGTGGACTCTGTTTTTCTTTTTTAAAAAGGGCTATTTATATCTCTCTCTGTTTTTTCTATGCAATAGTCTTGCTTTTCTTTTATTGTTTCATAACACGTTATCAGTATGAGACTCTAACCAATTGAGTAGAAGCTTTGGGATTGAGCATAATGATTGTCAATTGTTCCATGAACTTCCTTCATGATTAAATTCTGGATTTAAGGTATGTAATTTACCTTCTTTTTTTATTCTATAATTTGATTTTAAATACAAGCAAAGAAAATAAATTTTGATTATAACTCTAATGGAGTTATTAAGAAATTATAACCACTCGAAGTGGTAAAATTTCTATGTCTTGTCATGATCAATGTCATGTATGATCGTGTAACACCCCGTAAATTCGGCTTAGGTGTGAATGTGGTAAATGAGTGGTAAGGTTATATTTTGAACATGTGAAGTCCCAACGGGATGATTGTGGGTAAAATAGTTGTTTCAAAAATCAAGATGGAAAGAGAGGTGCATAAGATTTGACAAAAATCGACTAAGTTGCAGAAGGTCTGTCTTCCATCAAGTTTTAGTGAAACTGTGTAAGGAATTGGGGAAAACGCAAAGCATGAAAGTTGTAGGCCTTTGAAATAGCTTTGCAACGATATATTATGGAGCCCGAACGGATCTCTGTGCAAAAAGTTATGTGCATTTTTTAGAACAGTACGCGTATGCACGCCCGGTAGCGCGAACAAGCCTCCAGGTGCGCGATCGCGCTAGTGGGAGGCAGTGTTACTGCCGTTTAGCGCGAACAAGCCTCCAGGTGCGCGAACGCGCTAGTGGGGGGTTGTTTTAAAGCTATATTTCGTCCCCCACAGTCCCAAAACATAAAAACTTGCTCTAGAAAGGGGAACTCTCAAAAACCTAACTCATTAAGGGTCCTTCCACCACCCAAGGTAAGTTCTAATGGTGATTCTAAGTTAATTTCACTTTCCCAACATCTTATTAACATGGGTAAACCCTCCATATCATTAGATATTCGATTGGGACATCATTGTTGAGAGAAGGAAGCCTAGAACTCGAAAATCAAGGGTTTGAACTTCGAAAAGGTAATGTCTTCACCCTCAAATTGACTCTAGCATTGGTTTAATGATTTTAAACCCTAGTTCATGAGATATGAGTTGATGGGTTTGATAGAAAAGCATGAACGATTATAGGTTTGGGGTGTTGAGTGTTTATTATTGGTTAAGGGTGTTGTTTACCTTATGGGTGATAAAGAATAATATGGATTATAACCATTTGAGACTTTAGAATCTATCTAGGATCAAGAGAATGGGTTGTTGGGTGTAGAGACACCATTAATAAGGACTATGAAGCTTTATTTTCACCAAGTGTTTGATAAAATGCTTAAGTGACCAAAACATGAGCATTATAGCTAATATGGAATCCCTTTGACTTGTATTGCTATAGATTAAAGTTAAAAGGGTTGACAAACGTTGTATTACGCTCAAGAGCCGGACGTTAAGGTATGTAAGGCTAACTCTTTATGTTTGGGAATGTCTATGATTCTTCCTGCGTCCTATTCATTATGATCATGACCAGTTTCCTCATAAAGGAACTATGCCTCAGTTCCCTGAACAGTAGTAGGACTTCTATTCTCTAGATGGCATAGTCTCATAATCATTCGATATTCTATGAGTTTCAGTTATGACAAATCAACTTATTATGAATACTCATCTCAGTATAATCCTATTCATTATTCTAGTATCATGTAACCCAGTATGGCTCATTATTTCAGTATCATGTATTGTAATATGATTCTCAGTTCCTAATTTTATATTCGTGAATGTTGAACACCTGTATTTGGGCCTGAGGCTGCAATTTATGCTTTATGCATCTTTGGGCCTGAGGCCGCAGTTATGTATACGTATACTTGGGCCCGAGGCCGCAGTTGTGCACACACACACACACACACACACACACACACACACATATATATATATATATAT
>NW_017672531.1:82229-185786 GCF_001879085.1 Nicotiana attenuata
GAAGAGTCCCGAGGGGAGGATGCAGATCTTGCGACTTGGAAGGAGTTTGCAGATGCGTTCCTTGAGCACTTTCTACCCATTGAGGTCTTGGAAGCTAAGGCTTTAGAGTTTGAGAGACTCAGACAGAATGATATGAGTGTGAATGAGTACTACCTCAAGTTCGTCTCTCTGGCCAAGTATGCCCCAGAAATGGTACGTGATATGAGGGCCAGAGTTAGGCGGTTTGTGTTGGGGCTTTCAGATGATTTATTTGCTGATGCTAATATAGCTGCTCAGAATAATGACATGACCATCACTAAGATGGTTGCCTTTGTTCAAGGGAACGAAGACAGGTTGAAAGAAGAAGAGCGGCTACAGAAAGAGAAAGACAGGGAATTCAGCAAGAGAGCTAAGTCTGCAGGAAATTTCAGCCATGGTGGATCTCAAGCAGGAGGCAATCGCCAGTTCCTCAGGAAATCAAAATCAGGACCTGCTCCATCTTCAGCTAGTGCACCGGTTCAGAGGTCAAAGTTTAACAAGAAAACCAGAATTTCAGAACAGCAGACTCACAGTCACAGGCTAGTGTAGGCAACATGGTCCCTGGTTACCCTATTTGCAACAAGTGTGGTAAGAGGCACCCAGGGTTGTGTCGTTTGGGCACAAATGGTTGCTTTGGGTGCGGTCAGCAGGGCCACTTCTTGAGGGATTGTCCATCGGAAAAGCAGAACAATGGAGGCAATGTAGCTCAGTCCAGTAATTCAGCAACCCATCATAACTCTCAGGCTCAGCAAGGGCGCGACGCAGCAAAGTCTAATAATGCAGGCGGTGGACGAAACCGCTTGTATGCACTGGCAGACCGTCAGGACACAGAGGCTCGTGGAGATGTTGTTACAGGTATGCTAACAATATTCACTTTTGATGTCCATGCTCTTATAGATCCGGGATCCACCCTATCTTATGTAACCCCATATATTGCAAAGAAATTTGGGATAGAACAAGAAAAGTTGTGTGAACCCTTTGAAGTGTCCACTCCAGTTGGAGAATCAGTTATAGCAAGGTGTATCTATAGGGGATGTCCAGTTAAAGTGCATCATCGTCTTACTGTAGCAGACTTAGTAGAATTGGAGATGTTAGACTTCGATGTCATCATGGGCATGGATTGGTTAGAGTCATGTTATGCCAAAGTGGGTTGTAGAACCAAAATAGTAAGTTTTGAATTTCCCGGTGAACCAGTCTTAGAATGGAAGGGTGATGCAGTAACACCTAGGGGTAGGTTTATTTCCTACCTTAAAGCCAGAAAGATGATCTCCAAGGGATATATCTATCACCTGGTTCGAGTTAAGGATGCAGATGCTCAGATCCCCACTCTCCATTCGGTACCTATTGTGAATGAGTTTCCAGAAGTGTTTCCCGAAGATCTCCCTGGAATCCCTCCCCATAGAGAGATTGACTTTGGAATTGATCTACTTCCATGCACTAAGATATCTATTCCACCTTATAGAATGGCTCCAGCAGAGTTAAAAGAGTTAAAGTTCCAGTTGAAAGATCTTCTAGATAAGGGATTTATAAGGCCAAGTGTCTCACCTTGGGGCGCACCGGTCTTGTTTGTCCGAAAGAAGGATGGGTCCTTGCGTATGTGCATTGACTATCGTCAGTTGAATAAAGTCACCATCAAGAACAAGTACCCTCTGTGAGCACGTGATTTTTGCCCTATATGAATTACTCCCATAAATTCAAAACAAAATGATTTCTTTAGTGTTTGCAATATTGTGGATTTTTGTGACATTTTCTGTTAATTGTTTGCATTTTGCCTGTGCATTTTAATTAATTAAAAATACAAAAATATATGTGCATTTACTTTTAGGATTTAGTTTGGCATTTTAGGATTAATTGAGTAATTAGTTTATTTTACAAAAGGAAAATCACAAAAAAATAGTTTAATTTGCATTCTAATTTCGATTTTGAGTAGTTTTTCCTTTTAATTTGTTGATTAATTAAATTTTTGATAATTTTATTTAGGTTTAATTAGTGTTTGATAGGTTAATTTAGTTTTAGGATTTAATTTAGATTTTTACTTTAATATTGGAAAAAAAAACAAAAAAAGAGAAGAAAAAGATTTTTTTTGAGGAAAAATGAATTGAATTGAAAAGAAAAGGAAAGAATTGAGAGAATCAGATTTGGGCCAATTCAAATTAAACTCATAGGCCCAAATCATTGCCCTCCCATGAACCGCCCAGTTGGTCCAAAACCCCTCAAAACCCGGCCCAAACCCTATTCTAAACCGGTCCAGCCCCATTTTAAAATCCAAACGACCCCATTTTGCTTTACTCTAATTTGGACCGTTGATCTCAGTTGATCAAACGGTCCAGAACTGGTTTGTTTTCTATATTTAAATGTCCGAATCCTAACCCCCCCCTCTTCCTATCGTCTCTCTCACACCCCCTTCATCAGAGACGAACCCTAGCCGCCACCCCAATTCCCACCGCCTTAAGGTGGCGGCGCCACCACCAAATGGTCCCAAATTAACACCCCTGAACCCCCGTCTTCCCCTCATTCCAGAAATCCACTTTGTTTCCCTCAAATCTTGGTGAGGCTCCTCGAATCTGGATTCGAAGGTGGAACCCTAAAGTCCCCAAAATTTCCAAATTGAAATCCTGTTGAAGATTTAGGTCCATTTCGACTTTATTCATGTGTTCTTGATCAGAACACATGATTAATATGGAATTGGACCGAAAGTTGGAAGTTTCTTTTGAAGATTCAGTCTCCGTTTCTTGCTGTCCGAAATCTGACGGGTATTTGCTTTCTTTTTCTTTGCCTTCATTTGTTCTTTCTGTCTTCTATCGCTTTCTTTTCTCTTGGTTCTTCTTCATTTTTTTAGTTCCTCCGGTTTGTTTGTTCATGCATGTTGGTTTGAAAGAATATTTTCTTTTATTTGATTAATATAAAAACAGTCTATTATCATTTAAATTTTACTTTCATTGGTTGTTTTGTTCATTAGTTGAATTTCCAAGATTACTCGAATTGTTTTTATGTTCTACCTGTTTCAGTTTTATCTGGCCCGATTGTGTTTTGGGTTGAGGTTCAGTGTTGGGCTGGTTTTCTAATGGGTCAGCCCAAGGTCAATTTGACCCATAATCCACCAGGGGTGGTAAATATCAGGGTCTGGGAGGGTAGTTTAGGCATTTGAGGGTTAGGGAATCTTTCATAACAAACTAGGAAGCTTCTAGTGTGGGGGTCCTTTATAAATTTTAGATTTTTGGTGATATAACTTGGAAAGAAAGTCAGGATTCTAAGGACTTTAAAGTTAAAGGTGAAGATTAAAAAGGGACTAAAAGGTAAAATAAAAGCTGAAGTTTGCCCTAGTAACTTGCCTATAAAGACATTGTTACTAGGGGTTCAAGGGGGGAGATCAGACCTTAGAAGAATTAGAGAGCAAAAAAAAAATACAGAAAAATCAGAGGCTAAAATACAAAAAGGTCACTGTTCCATTGAACTTTGGCTCTAGTTTTTTTAGGTTCATTCTATAAAACAGTTCTGGTTCATTTTTGGGGAATTGGTGATGGTTTGATTCTGAGTGAAAAGATTTCTGGTTAGCTTTTGTTGAAGTTCCTTGTTTCATTGATTTGGGACTGGGGTTTTGGTGGTTTTGGTCCCTGTGTTTGGGTTATTTCGTTGCTGGGTTGTGAAGTTATCTTCCTGTCTGTTTGCATCAATTTCTGGGCTAAGGAACTGGCTGTCCTTTGCTGGTTCTGTATTGCTGGTGCTGATTTTCTGCATTAGATACTGCTGAATCCTCATCTTCTCCTTTGATTTTCATTCCCAGGTACACCCCTGTAACCATGATGATTGTGAAATGAACAATTGGAAAATGAACTGACATGAAGAAGTTGAAGCATAAGAGTCCTTTCAGTTTGTTGTATAATCTGCTTGTGTTACTTACTGTAGTCCTTTGTTTAAGCTAAGTTTATAGGTGGTTTGTAACTTTTATTAGAAATGATTCATATGTTAGCTTTTAGTTCATCATCTCCCTAATCCCCTCAAGTGTCAAGTGTTCAAGTTCACTGAAGAGTTATGTAGTTATTAATTCTGGTAGTATAGCTTAACTTGCAATCTATATTAGCTGAAGGTAGTACTTGATTCGAGAATTATCTGGTTCTATCACTGATTCAGTGTGTGCGAACTGGATATTTCCCTAATAGTTTGGCCAAGTTGTGATAATTGAACTTCTGTTGTTCATAGAGCTTAAGTTGTAGTGGTAATGACTCCTTTCAAGTGCTTTCATAATTTTCCATCATGCTTTAAATGTTAGTTTAGATTTCAGATTTAGAATATTGTATAATCCTAAGATGCTTTGTAGAATTAATATGTATGTTCATGCTACTGCTAGTGCAGCAGATGCTTAAAAGGGCCAGTAGTTAACTCCTGGTCCATGTTTCAACATTAGCTTTTTCCATGATTTTAGTTTTGAGGGCATCTGATTAGACTTTGGGAATCTGCAAACTTTTCTATCGTGCATGCTTTTTCTCTAAGTTTAAACATGTTAATTTGCGTCAAAGGGAGTTTAAATCAGGAGCTTAGTCGTTAATGTCATGTTAATATGTGAGTGTCAATGATGTTTGTATTAATGCTATCTGTGGTGCCCCACGGAACTGGTTATTTTCGTCAGTTTTGGGCTTGCAAGGGTTCGACGTTGAATCCCACGCATAAGATTGCTGAAGCCTCGAATTTGGGCCTAGTCTTGGGTCCAAGCTTGATCATCCATTTAACGGCGGGCCAGGCTGGTCTCCGTATAGACGAGCTGTTAGCTCTCGTATAAAATAAGTAATTCCCTTTCCATGTGAGCCTTTAATTAATGACCTAGGATTTCAACCATATTTAGTATTAAATAATTAAATCCCTTTAATAATTAGGAGGTGCGTCGCGCCAAATAAAATGACAATTGCGTGGCTCTCGTTTTAAATTAATCTTTGTTTTGATCATTAGAATTCGAGGCGTGCCATTTAGCAAATTCCATGGCCCTCGCAAAGTGCAAACGCGTAGTTGCTTTAGGCGCGTATTTAATAATATTACTTTGCTAAATTCGGGTGCACACTTATGTGACCCAAATCCAAATTTCAACGATGTTGAAATATGTCAAAAATCACGGGTGCATTTATGTGTTGTGGTTCGAGACGTGTTTTAATAACGTTGCAATTTTCCCTAATAATAATAAAGCGGTTAAAGTTAAAATTTGCACATAGGTTCATAATTGTATAAAATTAGATAATTAAGCCAGATATGACAGTTGAGCGACCGTGCTAGAACCACGGAACCTGGGAATGCCTAACACCTTCTCCCGGGTTAATAGAATTCCTTACTCGGATTTCTGGTTCGCGGACTGTTAAACAGAGTCATTCTTTTCCTCGATTCGGGATTCAACCGGTGACTTGGGACACCATAAATCTCCCAAGTGGCGACTCTGAATCTTTAATAATAATCCCGTTTCGATTGTCACTTCAAGTTAGAAATAACTCTCATTTATTATACCCTTTCAGGGGTGTAGTAGAAAAAGGAGGTGTGACAGCTCTGGCGACTCTGCTGGGGATGGGCAACCCAGAACTTCGGTTCAGAGTTTAGAATTCGAGCTTAGATATATTATTGTATTTGGCTTTGTTTATTATCTGATTTTATTACATGTTTGGGACTAATGTGCAAAATGTTGCTTTTTACCGCTTTTGATATTATCTGAACTGTATATATAAAACTGTTACGGAACCCTTCTCTTCTCATCTCTGGGGATGTGCTCGCTGGTCGAGACTCCCTATTCTGTTAGTGTCATACCTTAAAATAAGAAAGAGGCCGGACAAGTTACTAAGCCGGATGGCCTTTTGGTTCCCGGTACGTAGCCCCTCCTCGACTCAAGTTGTCCACTTGGGTACACAGTCTAGAACATATACCCAGATTTTGAACCTAGAATAACTCAGCCTCATGCCGGATCCCTAGTAGGAACGCTTATCTGCATCATGTGCATTTTGACTTAGGGGACTCAACACAGGGGTTGGGTCCGTCTAGGACAGGTGTGCCCGGAATAATAGACCATCTTGATGCATCTTCCTTGTGCACTTATTTGTTGTGGATTCGCATGCTGACCGGCTTTTAAAGGAAATAGCGATATGAGGGTTAAAGAGAGATAATTACCTGTGTGGGAAAAGACCAATGTCCAAATAGCGTCGAAACTCTACCGAATTTTTGAAAAAAATAGAAAAAGAAAGAAAAAAAAGGAAAAAAAGAGAGTTGTTTTCAAAAATAGTTTGTTTTATTTGCCAATGGAAAATGAAAGAGAAAAATAGGAGTCTTGTTTTCAAAAATAGTTTGTTTATGGAAAAAGAAGAAAAGGAAAAAAAAGAGTTATTTTTTAAAAAAATAGTTTGTTTTATTTGCCAATGGAAAATGAAAAGGAGGAAAAAAAAAGAGAATCTTATTTTCAAGAATAGTTAGTTTTATTTACCAAATGAAAAATGAAAAGAAGAGTCTTGTTTTCAAAAATAGTTTGTTTTGTTTGCCCGAACTACGCCAGTTTGATTCCCATAGGGTGCGGGATACGTAGGCAACCCTCATCGGGTTCAACTTCTTTTGCAAAAATAGCCTGAAATGAATAAAATTCTGTAAATAGGTAAGGTGATGCCGTTTTTTGTCAAAAATAGCCGAATGTTCCTGAAAGGGACGCCGGGAGGCTGATTTTGCATAAACAGCCACCTTTGGTCTTTTTTCAATTTTTGGCCAGTTAGCGGGCACAACCTTAAAATCTTCCTTCGGAGGTGCTGAAAGGTCGTATCTGCAAAACTGGGCTTTCGGCTTTAGAATTAAAAAAAAGAGAGTTAGTTTTAATTTTGGAGTCAAATAGAATAAAATCATGATTGTTTCGCTTAATCACCTTAACAAATGTGCAGGATGAGCACAATCGAAAACGAACCTTCCTCATTCATAAGTAAAATCCCTTTGGAGCTGCGGCTGTGGTGGAATGATTTAGGTGGAGAAGTGCAAGACGAGGTCAAGAAATACTTGGGGGGCCTTCCCGGACTGTTGGAGATTATACCCAGGGGAGACATCATAAGGGCCTTGGTCACATGCTGGGACCCGGCTCACAATGTATTCCACTTCTCAGATTTTGAGCTTACCCCAACATTGGAAGAGATATCCGGATACATCGGGGGTCCCAAGGTTCCTCTGAGACACCAATACCTGATTGCTCCAAGGACCGTAGCCGTACACAGGTTCCTGGATTCATTGAAAATAAGCAGGACGGTACACAACCCGGACTTGGCAGTTGGTTTTTGTACTTTGGCGTTCATATACAACAAATATGGTCATGTAGGAGGGTTCAACAAGCCAGAGAACAAAATCTGTAGTAAAGGAAACCGCATTAAGTGGGAAGAACATAGGCGTTTCGCATTTATGGTGGCCTTTCTAGGACTTCTGGTGTTCCCTAGAAAAGACGGGAATATTGACATACGAGTGGCTGGGGTTGTTAGTACTTTGCTCACTCAGGCCAACAGCACCCTCGCACCCATGATAGTGGCCGAAATTTTCCGCGCTCTTACTGTTTGCAAAGCCGAAGGGGGCTTTTTTTAGGGTTGTAATGTGCTGTTGCAGATGTGGATGATCAAACACTTGTGCCACCGTCCTCGATTTATGAGTTATGGGTCGTCAAAGAAGACATGCATAGAGGAATTTTCTACGAGGGTTGGTGGGATCAGCTTACCAGAGGGGGTCGCAGAGTGGGTGACACGCCTTCGTTCCGTCACTGCATGCCAGATAGAGTGGACATTTGGGTGGTTACATGTGGACGAAATCATATATATGCCAGCCACCGGACCTCATTTCCTATTGATGGGACTTAGGAGTATTCAGCCCTATGCCCCGTGTCGAGTTCTGATGCAGCTCGGGAGGTGTCAGATAGTGCCAAAAGACGAAGATCTCAGTGTCCGGGTAGTTGAGATTGGACCGGATGGCCAGTTCCCTGAAGCAATAGTCCGCCAGATCTGGAGTGAGTGTCAATACCTGGCGGCAAATACCTGCGTACGGGATCGATCTAAAGGAGAGGTTTCACCTGAGTATCATGCTTGGTATAAAAAAGAAATTGCATTTGGGAGGCCTGCCAAAAGACCCCACCTCCAGGAATTCATCGAGGCGTCGCAGGAACAGTGGGACTGGTTGGCTAAAGAACACAAGTACAGGGCTACAACAGGCAAACTGGAGAAGCAGGTCATGAATTTGAAATTTGAGAAAGATTTGCAGGCCGCCGCGGATGAAGGCGAAAAGAAGAAATTAGCCGAAGAAAATGAGGCCCTTCGAGCCCAAATTTAGAAAATAAAAATAGCGGCGGAAAATCCTGTCCGAAGTGCCAAAGATGCAAAACTCATAGATAATTTGAGACAGAAGGTGAATGACTACAGTTTTCATTTGAACAAAGCGGAAAGGGAACTAGTCGGAGCTCGAAAACAATTGGCTGAAAATGCGGCAGAGCGAGCGCGTCTGGTTAAGCAGTTGAAAGAAGAGTTCGACGGTGAGGTTGCAGGATTAAAGAAAAGGGTCATCGTCGCAGAAAATAAAATGATCAAACGGGCGAAAGAATTCAAAGCTGAAAGGGAACATTGTTACACAGTATTGGCACAATTAGAAATGGATTTGCAACAACTTCAAGAGAAGAATCAGGTAGCCGAACAAACTTTGGGAGCCAGAGCTGAGCAGATTGGGCGGTTGTTCCAAGAGAAAGGTGTCATAAGAGAGAGAATCATAAGAATTGCTCATTACATCGCAATAAAGTGCAGCAGCTGTGAGGATATGACTAGATCTATGTTCTTCGCCACCGTGATGCTTTTTGTTCGCCGAGTAATGGAAGATCTCTACCACCTCCAAGGGGATTTAGCTAGTCGACCCGCGGCAAGGCCGAATGATGCCTCGCGGGTCCCAGGGGCAATTGAAGCAATAATGTATTCGTGATTTCTTGAGTCTGTATTTCTTTTCCATTAGAGTCTGTCAGTTATGGGAGTCTGTATTTCCTTGCCATTAGAGTCTGTCAGTTTGTCTTGGAGTCTGTATTTTCTTTTTATATGGGTCTGTTGTTCTTCGAGTCTGTAGTTCGTCTTTCATCGGAGTCTGTTAGTTCTTGTTTGAGTTTGTTGGTTTCTGAATTTTTGTAATCAAAGTTTGTTTTGTTATGAAAATTAAAAAATCCAAAAAAAAATGTTTTATTGTTTTATTACCTTTTATTTGCAAGAACTACGCTTGGTCTGATTCATGCGGGGTCATGATACGTAGGCAATCTCCATAGGATTCGACCGTAACCAAAAAGAAAAAGAAAAAAAAAAGAAGAGAAAGAGAGAAAATGAAAGGAAAAACAAGAGAGAAAAGGAAAGAAAAAGAGCGGAAAAACAAGAGAGAAAATAAAAAAAAATCGAGAAAGGGAGAGAATAGGAACAAGAGAAAACAAAGGCAGGAATGAAAAGAAGAAAAAAAAAAGAGAAAGTTTGCAATCGGAAATAGGAAAAGGCCGGGATGACGCATGCGACCGATCAAAAGCATAATAGGAACTGTTAACTGCTTAGGTGCATTCATTCCCCCAAATGTGCGGGTACCAATATGTTAAATGCCCTAACGCTAACGTGATGGTTTCATTTTGTCATATCATTTCAGAAAGGTGATTGGTTTGTGGTTTTTAAAGTAACTCTTCCCTACAACACAAAGGCAAAAGACAATGGCTGAGAACAACAGAACTGAGTGGGTTGATATCGATGCCCAAAAGCAGTTGGTTGAATAGGACAACGGGTTGGTTGAAGAGGTAAAGATTTTGAGACAACACGTGGCGGACATGTATCAGGCATGGATGACTGGGAAAGCACCACCCCGCCACCACCCAGCTTCCTAGACGTCGTCCTTACCCAAACTCCGGACACAACGCTAAGTGATCCTCCACACTCTCCATATTTACCCGCTTATCACAGCTTTCCCAGCCACCCTAATAGCTCCATCACTCGTCATCTAACTATCTTTTCCCAAAAGTGCGCTCCGGTCACATCCACTATTCTCGACAATGAACACCCGCCCAAAGCTCATAACGCCCAATATTACCCCTCCGAGGTTGCTCACAAGGTTCCCAACTCGCACAAGCAAGGCCCACGGGACGAGCCTCGTGTTGAAAATGGAAAATTCACAGGAAGAGAAGGGTTAGATGGGGTACCCCAGAAGCTGAAAAGCATTAAACAGTCCTTAAGGGACAAGAAAGGAATGAGGGATCAGGGTAGCGTGGATACAAAGAACCGTCCGTGTCTCCTAACATTCGCCTACCCATGGGGTTTAAAGTACCAAAATTCAGCTTGTATGATGGGTCTGGGGATCCGGTAGCCCACCTGAAGGTTTATTGCAATGAAATGAGAAGTGTGGGAGAGAAAGATGACTTGATGATGGCATATTTCAGTGAGAGCCTAACTGGGGCAGCTTTGGACTGGCATAGTCGTCAAAATGTTGATAAGTGGCCTACATTGGGTGACATGGTTCAAGACTTTGTCCGATACTTTCATTGCAAATCAAGTGTTACCCCAGACCGCTCCTCCCTATCTAAGATGGAAAAGAATCCGGAGGAAAGCTTTAGGGAGTTTGGGCTCAGATGGAGGGAGCAAGCTGCTCGAGTCAGTACCCCGATTGGAGAAGAAGAAATGGTTGAGCTTTTTCTACAAGCCCAGGGGCCTACCTACTTCAATCATTTGATCCCGGCCGTGGGTAGACCTTTCGATGAGGTGTTAAGAATGGGGGAGTTAGTAGAAGAGGGAATCAAGTCAGGCAAGATCATGAGTTGGTCGAAAGACATTCAGAATATCTCAGCAAGCTTGGGTGGGGAGGGGAAAGCAGAAAAGATGATCTGATGAGTTTTCCTGATCAACACTCCCAGCCCCGACACCGTCCCCGTGGATATCCTTGTGCACCAGGTGGCCCTCCCCAATGCTACTTCTCTCCACAGAGCTCCCAGAGCCATACATAATTTTTCCGGTACCCGGCTCCACAAAATGCTTATCTACCCCCACGAATCTTCCAGACACCCCCTGGATCAGGTTTCCGGCCCAATCAGGCATGTAGGGATGAGAGGTTGCGGAAGAAGAAAGCCTATACTCCATTGGAAGGGTCATACGCCAATCTGTTCCAGAGGCTAAGGAGTTTGGGCATGTTGAAGCCTATCCAGATAAAAGTACCAAACCCTCTTCCAAAGAAGTTTGACTTTTCCCAAAGGTGCGCATATTGCTCGAATGCCCCGGGACATGACATAGAGAAGTGTTGGAATCTGAAGAATGCGATTCAGAAGCTTATTAATGCAGGCGTCATTATCGCGTAAAATCCAGATGCAGCAGGCACCAGCCAAAGTCCGTCGCTTGTGCATAATGAGACGCACGGGGTGGGTATGACTTATTTGGAAAAGGAATGTGAGAATTTTTCTGGGAGCTTCGGAGGTCCAAGGGCTACCAAGCTTTCAGCACTATCAGAGGTTGATCTTAAGAACGAGCCGGCAAAAAAAGGCAGCTTGATAAGAACAATATGATGAAGACTTGTGAAGTTCCTAGTGTTGTTGATGCAGAATTCAGTGGCTAAGATACCGTGCTTGGTAATTGGAAAGACGCTCCATTTCTTGGTCAGCCAGAGAGGAGCTTTGGTGGCTTAGTTTGTTGTCATTTCTGTTGTCCAGGTTATTTCAGGGTTGTAATCTGGATATTGTCTTGTGACTCAAACCCTTCTATCCTTTTATTTTGTCTAGTTCCTTTGGTCGTAGTATATCATGTAGTGTTGACTAGGTTTGTTCTAAGGATTGTACCCCAGTTTATGTAGCTTGTTTTGTTGTTTAAACCCTTTCACCGTCTGTCTAATGCAATTCTCTGTTGTCTGCCATTTCTAATCATTTTTGTTTAGTTCTTTTCTCCTCTTTACAATTCTTTTCATGCTGGTTCTAGTGACATGACATGCACGCATAATTCTCAGCCTGATTTTAAAAGTTAGTTTGGCCATGAAGCAATGAAACAATGTTAAAAATATAGGGACACTTGAGGGAAATAAGAACAGAATTGGACTTTTTGAGAGTATTTGGAGCCCGAACCGTGTGAAACTGGAGCAGATAAAACATAAAGAAACCCTAAAGGCAAGCTTGCCAAATTGATAAGGGCCGTTCGTGGTAAGGAAAGTGAGAGTGTTGTCCAATGGTGCTTTGTATTCAACAAATGAAAAGGCGAATGTGCAGATATGGTTATCAAACCTGGTACAATCAAAAGATGGTACTAATGTTTTCAGTGGTTTGTTTAAATTGTGTGGTTTGCACTTGGCATGTTTTGGAGACTGGAATGACGAAGGCATTTTGTTCTACTATCTAAACACTTTATCCTTCGTTACCCCTTTGAGCCTTATTTATTTTCCTTCATACCCCTCTTTTGGAATCAATAGCAAAGATCATAAACACAAGCGTGAAAGATAAGTAACGGAAAAAGAGAAAAGAAAAGAGTGAAAAGAGAGAGAAAAAAAAAGAGAAAAAAAAAGAAATAAGAAAAGAAAAAGAAAAAGAGAAGAAAAAGAAAGAAAAACAACAAAAACAACAAAACAACAAAAAGTGAAAAGGAAGAAAGAGAAGAAAAGAAGAGAAAAGGGAAGAAAAAGAAAAAAAAACCACAACAACAAAGTAATTCCTATGACATGAACTACGTTTGACTTGATTCCGAAAGGATACGTAGGCAGTTTCTCTCTGAGGTTCAGTCACACCAAAATAAAAATCCAAAAGTCCCCAAGAAAGAAACTGGGGCAAAAGTTGTGATTGTTGTAAGAAATCTGATTCCGAAAGTTGTAAGTTTGAACCCATTTAAATTGTTTTGAGCCTTTGATACCCTTTCTTTCTAACCCCATCCAAAAGCCCACATTACGGTCCAAAGAAAGACCTTTCGATTAGTCTTCGAAGAATGCCAAGTCAAGCAAGTAGAGGTGATTCATATCAGGGGCAACACTCCAGTCCAAACAAGGGAAATGAAAAATGAGAGAGCCTTATTGATGAAAGCCCTCACGGATACCGCAAGGTGACGAAAGCTGAGGGAAATAAAAAATGAGAGAGTCTTATTGGTGAAAACCTTCACGGGCACCATAAGGCGACGGTGAGTTGAGAGAAAGACCAAAATGAGAGAGGCTTGATGGTGAAAACCCTTCGGGCACTACAAGTTGAATAAGGATTGTGAATCAGATTGGATAAGCGGAGCATTGAAGCCCAATTTCACGGCAAAAAGGTACAACAAGAGCTGAACATCAGGTTTGCTTAACGAAATAGGCTGCAGGTGCATGTCATGGTCATTAGAGTTAGTACCCACATCCGATAGGTTTCTACTTTGTAGTTTTCTTGTTAGGAATCATCTCTTTCCATTATCCTCTACTCTGTTCCTTTTGTCTTGTTTACTTCCTCCTCTTGAGTCTGTTTGGTCAAAACAAGTGAGAAATGACTTCAAAATCTGCCACTAAGCTTTCCAATTGAACAAAACGGGATCTGGTGAACACATCAAAGCGTCCAGTCAGGAACGAACATCAGGCACACCGAGTTGGTAACAATCAACATGCTTTGGGATTTGTGCAAAATACAAAGGCTTGGTACATATTAATTCATGAACAATGCAACAGATGGAGGGTGTTAGGTGAATATATCAAAGGCATTTTCTGTGGCAAGGTTGACAAAAGTTGGTTAACCAGTGACAAACAATGTCTTCCAAGCAGAAATCAAAGTTATCATGGCAAATGAGGGGGCCGTAGACCTCAAGGCCAGGGGGATAGGGTTTTAATTTAAGAAAGAACAACATACCGTGGGTGGCAATCAACATGCTTTGGGGCTCATATGAAACACAAAGGTCTGGTAAATGTCAGTTCATGAGCAATGCAACAAATAGAAGGTATAGGGTTTGAACGGAGAAGAGGTAGATTCTATGTTAAAGGGTGACAAAGGGAAGTGGTTAGTCAAGAAACGAGCAAGGTCTTCGAATAGAAATCAGTTATCATGACGAGTGAAGGAGCAAAAGACCTCAAGGCCAATGCCAGTGGTTAAGTCAAGAAAGAACGACATATACACGGAGTGGGGCAATGGACGTGCTTTGGGATTCATGTGAGAAACGAAGGTTGGAGGAATGTCGGTTCATGCAATACAGCAACAGGGGATATTGGGGTTAAACAAAGAAAAGGTATTTTATGTGATGAGGACGACAGAAAAGGGGTTAGTCCATAAACAAGCTAGGTCTTCAAGAGGAAATCAGTCATCATGGGAAGTGAAAGAGCAATCTCCCTCAAAGTTCAAGGCCACAAACCAACCACCACATTTTAAACTAACAAGATTTTTCTTTGATTGAAACAGGGGCAAAAAATTTCATTTGTTTCGGAGAAACTCTCCGTAGGGGAAAGAGCAAGCACCAAAATAGGTTTGACCATAAACTCTCAGGACCCTCCTGGAAAATGGGACCTAATTTTTTTTAAACAATCATGAGTAGCATAATTTAGCATAAAGATACCTCAAGGAATATAAGTGGTTTCAAAGTCGCATGTTTGAAGTAGGATCCAATTAGGAGCTCTTTGGACCCTCCTGGAAAATGGGACTTAGTTTAAATTTCAAAGCAATCATGAGTAGTATAATTTAGCATAAATGTACTCCAAAGGAATGTAAGTTGGTTCCAAAGTTTGCATGTTTAAGATAGGATTCAATTAGGAGTTTTCAGGACCCTCCTGGATAATGGGACGTAGTTTTAAGGTGTGTTTAGATAACAAGATATAGTGGAAGTCGTACCTTCAGTAGATATAGCTTAGGTTAAAACTGTCTTTTAACTAGAAGTTGTCAGGACCCTCCTGGATAATGGGGAGTAGTTTAAGACCTTTTAGACAACAAATGTAGTGGGAGTAATACCTTTAGAGGATATAACTTAGGTTCATAATTGTTAGAAGTTGTCAAGACCTCCCTGGATAATAGGACTTAGCTTTCAAATTCTTATAATAGTTGGCAAAATAATTCAGTTTAACACTCACCCATGTGCTCAGCTATCAAACTGGGGCAGAAAATTTTCTTTGTTTTTGTCTATTTTTGTTGAAATCAGGTACCCATTCGGAGAACAGGAAGAAGTAATTCAAGTTTTGAAGTCGGGAGCCCGCCCGTATAACAGAGGAATACATTTCAAGTTTTGAAGTCGGGAGCCCGCCCGGATAACAGAGGAATACATTCAAGTTTTGAAGTCGGGAGCCCGCCCGGATAACAGAGGAATACATTTCAAGTTTTGAAGTCGGGAGCCCGCCCGTATAACAGAGGAATACATTTCAAGTTTTGAAGTCGGGAGCCCGCCCGTATAACAGAGGAATACATTCAAGTTTTGAAGTCGGGAGCCCGCCTGTATAGCAGAGGAATACATTTCAAGTTTTGAAGACATATCAAGTTCAGCAGTCAGGCACCCACCTGAAGACACGGAAAACATCTCAGTTTACAATTTAAAGCGGCAACAAGTGGATTTCACCAAGAGAGTACAAGACAACAAGGCAACAAGAAACACAGGAGCAGTTTGAAGATATAGATAGGATCTTTTGTAATTCATAGGTCATAGATTAGTCTAGCTTCTTTTTATTTTGACTTGGTGTAATAAGGGGGTTCAGTAAGCAATAGCAGCAACAGCAGCAACAGTGAAATCACAGCTTCATGGTAGTCCCAGCTACCAGACCTTCCCGAACTACACTGACCCGATTCCTTTTTAGCCAAGGATATGTAGGCAACCTCGGAAGCAGGGTGCGTCAAATCTTTCAAAATGCTTCACACAGAGTATTCAAACGGGCAAAAATTGCTCGTATCCGCTCACTTATCTTTGCACGAAAACTCTTCGTGTTTCCGAGCAAAGAGGGGCAGCTGTGAGCACGTGATTTTTGCCCTATATGAATTACTCCCATAAATTCAAAACAAAATGATTTCTTTAGTGTTTGCAATATTGTGATTTTTTGACATTTTCTGTTAATTGTTTGCATTTTGCCTGTGCATTTTAATTAATGAAAAATACAAAAATATATGTGCATTTGCTTTTAGGATATAATTTGGCATTTTAGGATTAATTGAGTAATTAGTTTATTTTACAAAAGGAAAATCACAAAAGAATAGTTTAATTTGCATTCTAATTTCGATTTTGAGTAGTTTTTCCTTTTAATTTATTGGTTAATTAAATGTTTGATAATTTTTATTTAGGTTTAATTAGTGTTTGATAGGTTAATTTAGTTTTAGGATTTAATTTAGATTTTTACTTTAATATTGGAAAAAAACAAAAAAAGAGAAGAAAAAGATTTTTTTTTTGAGGAAAAATGAATTGAATTGAAAAGAAAAGGAAAGAATTGAGAGAATCAGATTTGGGCCAATTCAAATTAAACTCATAGGCCCAAATCAATGCCCTCCCATGAACCGCCCAGTTGGTCCAAAACCCCTCAAAACCCGGCCCAAACCCTATTCTAACCCGGTCCAGCCCCATTTTAAAATGCAAACGACCCCGTTTTGGTTTACTCTAATTTGGACCGTTGATCTCAATTGATCAAACGGTCCAGAACTGGTTTGTTTTCTATATTTAAATGTCCGAATTCTAACCCCCCCCCTCTTCCTATCGTCTCTCTCACACCCCCCCTTCATCAGAGACGAACCCTAGCCGCCGCCCCAATTCCCACCGCCTTAAGGTGGCGGCGCACCACCAAATGGCCCCAAATTAACACCCCTGAACCCCCGTCTTCCCCTCATTCCAGAAATCCACTTTGTTTCCCTCAAATCTTGGTGAGGCTCCTCGAATCTGGATTCGAAGGTGGAACCCTAAAATCCCCAAAATTTCCAAATTGAAATCCTGTTGAAGATTTAGGTCCATTTCGACTTTATGTGTTCTTGATAAGAACACATGATTAATATCGAATTGGACCGAAAGTTGGAAGTTTCTTTTGAAGATTCAGTCTCCGTTTCTTGCTGTCCGAAATCTGACGGGTATTTGCTTTCTTTTTCTTTGCCTTCATTTGTTCTTTCTGTCTTCTATCCCTTTCTTTTCTCTTGGTTCTTCTTCATTTTTTTTAGTTCCTCCGGTTTGTTTGTTCAAGCATGTTGGTTTGAAAGAAAATTTTTTTATTTGATTAATATAAAAACAGTATATTATCATTTAATTTCACTTTCATTGGTTGTTTTGTTCATTAGTTGAATTTTCAAGATTACTCGAATTGTTTTTATGTTCTGCCTGTTTCAGTTTTATCTGGCCCGATTGTGTTTTGGGTTGAGGTTCAGTGTTGGGCTGGTTTTCTAATGGGTCAGCCCAAAGTCAATTTGACCCATAATCCACCAGGGGTGGTAAATATCAGGGTCTGGGAGGGTAGTTTAGGCATTTGAGGGTAAGGGAATCTTTCATAACAAACTAGGAAGCTTCTAGTGTGGGGGTTCTTTATAAATTTCAGATTTTTGGTGATATAACTTGGAAAGAAAGTCAGGATTCTAAGGACTTTAAAGTAAAAGTGAAGATTAAAAAGGGACTAAAAGGTAAAATAAAAGCTGAAGTTTGCCCTAGTAACTTGCCAATAAAGACATTGTTACTTGGGGTTCAAGGGGGGAAATCAGACCTTAGAAGAATTAGAGAGCAAAAAAAAAAAAAATACAGAAAAATCAGAGGCTAAAATACAAAAAGGTCACTGTTCATTGAACTTTGGCTCTAGTTTTTTTAGGTTCATTCTATAAAACAGTTCTGGTTTATTTTTGGGGAATTGGTGATGGTTTGATTCTGAGTGAAAAGATTTCTGGTTAGCTTTTGTTGAAGTTCCTTGTTTCATTGATTTGGGACTGGGGTTTTGGTGGTTTTGGTCCCTGTGTTTGGGTTATTTCGTTGCTGGGTTGTGAAGTTATCTTCCTGGTCTGTTTGCATCAATTTCTGGGCTAAGGAACTGGCTGTCCTTTGCTGGTTCTGTATTGCTGGTGCTGATTTTCTGCATTAGATACTGCTGAATCCTCATCTTCTCCTTTGATTTTCATTCCCAGGTACACCCCTGTAACCATGATGATTGTGAAATGAACAATTGGAAAATGAACTGACATGAAGAAGTTGAAGCATAAGAGTCCTTTCAGTTTGTTGTATAATCTGCTTGTGTTACTTACTGTAGTCCTTTGTTTAAGCTAAGTTTATAGGTGGTTTGTAACTTTTATTAGAAATGATTCATATGTTAGCTTTTAGTTCATCATCTCCCTGATCCCCTCAAGTGTCAAGTGTTCAAGTTCACTGAAGAGTTATGTAGTTATTAATTCTGGTAGTATAGCTTAACTTGCAATCTATATTAGCTGAAGGTAGTACTTGATTCGAGAATTATCTGGTTCTATCACTGATTCAGTGTGTGCGAGCTGGATATTTCCCTAATAGTTTGGCCAAGTTGTGATAATTGAACTTTTGTTGTTCATAGAGCTTAAGTTGTAGTGGTAATGACTCCTTTCAAGTGCTTTCATAATTTTCCATCATGCTTTAAATGTTAGTTTAGATTTCAGATTTGGAATATTGTATAATCCTAAGATGCTTTGTAGAATTAATATGTATGTTCATGCTACTGCTAGTGCAACAGATGCTTAAAAGGGCCAGTAGTTAACTCCTGGTCCATGTTTCAACATTAGCTTTTTCCATGATTTTAGTTTTGAGGGCATCTGATTAGACTTTGGGAATCTGCAAACTTTTCTATCGTGCATGCTTTTCTCTAAGTTTAAACATGTTAATTTGCGTCAAAGGGAGTTTAAATCAGGAGCTTAGTTGTTAATGTCATGTTAATATGTGAGTGTCAATGCTGTTTGTATTAATGCTATCTGTGGTGCCCCACGGAACTGGTTATTTTCGTCAGTTTTGGGCTTGCAAGGGTTCGACGTTGAATCCCACGCATAAGCTTGCTGAAGCCTCGAATTTGGGCCTAGTCTTGGGTCCAAGCTTGATCATCCATTTAACGGCGGGCCAGGCTGTTCTCCGTATAGACGAGCTGTTAGCTCTCGTATAAAATAAGTAATTCCCTTTCCATGTGAGCCTTTAATTAATGACCTAGGACTTCAACCATATTTAGTATTAAATAATTAAATCCCTTTAATAATTAGGAGGTGCGCCACGCCAAATAAAATGACAATTGCGTGGCTCTCGTTTTAAATTAATCTTTGTTTTGATCCTTAAAATTCGAGGCGTGCCATTTAGCAAATTCCATGGCCCTCGCAAAGTGCAAACGCGTAGTTGCTTTAGGCGCGTGTTTAATAATATTACTTTCCTAAATTCGGGTGCACATTTATGTGACCCAAATCCAAATCTCAACGATGTTGAAATATGTCAAAAATCACGGGTGCATTTATGTGACGTGGTTCGAGACGTGTTTTAATAACGTTGCAATTTTCCCTAATAATAATAAAAGCGGTTAAAGTTAAAATTTGCACATAGGTTCATAATTGTATAAAATTAGATAATTAAGCCAGATATGACAGTTGAGCGACCGTTCTAGAACCACGGAACCTGGGAATGCCTAATACCTTCTCCCGGGTTAACAGAATTCCTTACTCGGATTTCTGGTTCGCGGACTGTTAAACAGAGTCATTCTTTTCCTCGATTCGGGATAAAACCGGTGACTTGGGACACCATAAATCTCCCAAGTGGCGACTCTGAATCTTTAATAATAATCCCGTTTCGATTGTCACTTCAAGTTGGAAATAACTCCCATTTATTATACCCTTTCGGGGGTGTAGTAGAAAAAGGAGGTGTGACACCCTCTTCCCAGAATAGATGATTTATTTGATCAACTTCTGGGTGCCCAGTGTTATTCCAAGATTGACCTCAGATCGGGATACCATCAGTTGAAGGTTAAGGAAGTTGATATTCCAAAAACAGCTTTTAGGACTCGATATGGGCATTTCGAATTTTTGGTAATGTCATTTGGTTTAACGAATGCACCAGCAGCTTTCATGGACCTTATGAATAGGGTCTTCAAGCCTTATCTTGATTTGTTTGTTATTGTGTTTATTGATGGCATCTTGATTTATTCCCGTAGCGAGACCGACCATGCAGAACATCTCAGAATTGTGTCGCAGACACTGCAGGATCACAAACTATATGCAAAATTTTCCAAGTGTGAATTTTGGTTGAAATAAGTAGCATTTTTGGGCCATGTCATCTCAGGGGAAGGCGTGAAGGTGGACTCTCAGAAAATAGAGGCAGTGAAAAATTGGCCTAGACCCACCTCAGTATCCGATATAAGAAATTTCTTGGGTCTAGCAGGCTATTATAGGCGTTTCGTAGAGGGATTTTCTTCTATCTCGTCCCCTTTGACTAGATTAACTCAGAAGAAAGTCAAGTTTCAATGGTCAGACGCGTGCGAGAAAAGTTTTGAGGAGTTAAAGAAAAGGTTGACTTCAGCTCCAGTCCTGACACTACCGGAAGGAACCGAAGGGTTCGTTGTGTATTGTGATGCTTCAGGGGTTGGTCTTGGGTGTGTATTAATGCAGCATGGTAAAGTCATAGCCTACGCGTCGAGACAACTCAAGGCTCATGAGAAGAATTATCCAACTCATGATCTTGAATTAGCAGCTGTGGTGTTTGCGCTTGAGATCTGGCGCCATTATTTGTATGGGGTACATGTTGACATTTTTACAGATCACAAGAGCCTCCATTACATCTTCAAGCAAAGAGAATTAAATCTATGTCAGAGAAGGTGGCTCGAATTACTTAAAGATTATGATGTTGATATCCTCTATCATCCAGGAAAAGCAAATGTTGTAGCCGATGCTCTCAGTCGACGTTCTATGGGCAGCTTAGCTCATGTTGAGGCAGACAAGCGAACTATGATGAAGGAAGTCCACCGCTTAGCAAGTCTAGGAGTTCGACTTTTGGACTCCGAAGATGGTGGCGTTGTTCTCCAGAACAGGGCTGAATCCTCCTTAGTAGCGGAAGTGAAGGAAAAACAGTTCAGTGATCCCTACTTATTGCAGCTGACGAAGGGAATTCACAAACATAAGACTATGGCTTTTGAACAAGGGGGAGATGATGGTACTTTGAGATACAGAGGCAGACTATGTGTTCCAAACGTAGATGGGCTCAGAGAACGGATTATGTCAGAAGCCCACAATTCCAGGTATTCTATTCACCCAGGTTCCACAAAGATGTATCATGATCTTAAGGAGGTTTATTGGTGGAAAGATACGAAAAAGAATATAGCAGATTTCGTGGCTAAGTGTCCAAATTGCCAGAAGGTGAAAGTCGAACACCAGAGACCTGGCGGTTTAACTCAGAATATAGAAATTCCCATTTGGAAATGGGAGATGATAAACATGGACTTCATAACCGGTCTACCTCACTCGTTCTGGAAGCATGATTTGATTTGGGTGATTGTAGACCGACTTACCAAGTCAGCTCACTTCTTGCCAGTAAAGGCTACAGATTCGGCCGAGGATTATACCAAGTTGTATATCAAAGAAATTGTCCGATTGCATGGGACTCCCTTGTCCATTATCTCAGATCGTGGTGCTCAGTTCACAACAAACTTTTGGAAATCCTTTCAGAAGGGATTGGGCACAAGGGTGAACCTCAACACTGCTTTTCATCCTCAGACAGATGGACAGGCGGAACGCACCATTCAGACTTTGGAGGATATGTTGAGGGCGTGTGTTATTGATTTTAAAGGTAGTTGGGACGATCATCTACCTCTCATTGAGTTTGCTTACAATAACAACTATCACTCTAGTATCAAGATGGCACCGTACGAAGCTCTGTACGGGCGAAGGTGTAGATCACCAATTGGTTGGTTCGAAGTCGAAGAAGCGGAGTTGTTAGGACCCGATTTGGTCTATCAGGATATGGAGAAAGTAAACTTAATACAAAGGCATTTGAAGACGGCTCAAAGTCGCCAAAAGTCCTATTCGGACGTGCGGCATAGAGACTTAGAGTTCCAAGTTGATGATTGGGTGTTTTTGAAAGTATCGCCCATGAAAGGCATTATGAGATTTGGGAAGAAGGGGAAACTTAGTCCCCGCTATATTGGTCTATATAGAATCCTGCGAAGGATCGGACAGGTGGCTTATGAGTTAGAATTGCCACAAGAACTAGCTGCCGTACACCCAGTGTTCCATGTGTCCATGTTGAAGAAATTCATGGGAGACCCGTCACTTGTGGTTCCTATAGAGGTTATAGGGGTTAAAGACAGCCTATCTTATGAAGAAATTCCAGTGGCTATTCTTGATCGTCAAATTCGCAAGCTCAGAACTAAGGAAATTGCTTCAGTAAAAGTGCTTTGGAGGAATCAAAGATTGAAGAGGCTAAATGGGAAGCCGAGGAGGATATGAAGTCCAGATATCCCCATCTCTTTGAAGGGCAAAAGGAAAATGTGGAAGGTAATGGACCTTTCCATTCAGTTCTTATATTATAATCTCCATGTTCTTCAGTATTTACTCAGCTTAGAAATCAATTATTACGTACTCATTCAGTTGGATACACATGTATTCATGATATCTCAATATTCGCATATCACCATCACACCCGTTTAATGTCCATAGATAGTCGTAGTTGCAACCAGGACCATCATTCGAGGACAAATGATCCCAAGGGGGAGATAATGTAACACCCCGTAAATTCGACTTAGGTGTGAATGTGGTAAATGAGTGGTAAGGTTATATTTTGAACATGTGAAGTCCCAACGGGATGATTGTGGGTAAAATAGTTGTTTCAAAAATCAAGATGGAAAGAGAGGTGCATAAGATTTGACAAAATCGACTAAGTTTGCAGAAGGTCTGTCTTCCATCAGGTTTTAGTGAAAATGTGTAAGGAATTGGGAAACATACAAAGCATGAAAGTTGTAGGCCTTTGAAATAGCTTTCCAAACATATATTATGGAGCCCGAAGGGATCTCTGTGCAAAAGGTTATGTACGTTTTTCAGAACAGTACGCGTATGCGCGCCCGGTAGCGCGACCAAGCATCCAGGTGCTCGATCGCGCTAGTGGGAGGTAGTGTTACTGCCGTTTAGCTCGACCACTAGCGCGAACAAGCCTCCAAGTGTGCGAACGCGCTAGTGGGGGGTCGTTTTAAAGCTATATTTCGTCCCCCACAGCCCCAAAATATAAAAACTTGCTCTAGAAAGGGGAACTCTCAAAAAACCTAACTCCTTAAGGGTCCTTCCACCATCCAAGGTAAGTTCTAATGGTGATTCTAAGTTAATTTCAACTTTCCAATATCTTATTAACATGGGTAAACCCTCCATATCATTAGATATTCGATTGGGTCATCATTGTTGAGAGAAGGAAGCCTAGAACTCGAAATTCAAGGGTTTGAACTTCGAAAAGGTAATGTCTTCACCCTCTAATTGATTCTAGCATTGGTTTAATGATTATAAACCCTAGTTCATGAGATATGAGTTGATGGGTTTGATAGAAAAACATGAACGATTATAGGTTTTGGATGTTGAGTGTTGATTATTGGTGAAGGGTGTTGTCTAGCTTATGGGTGATAAAAAATAATATCAATTACAACCATTTGAGACTTTAGAATTTATCTAGGGGCAAGGAAATGGGTTGTTGGGTGTAGAGACACCATTAATAAGGACTATGAAGCTTTATTTTCACCAAGTGTTTGATAAAATGTTTAAGTCACCAAAACATGAGCATTATAGCTAATATGGAATCCCTTTGACTTGTATTGCTATAGATTAAAGTTGAAAAGGTTGACAAACGTTGTATTACACTCAAGAGCCGGAAGTTAAGGTATGTAAGGCTAACTCTTTACATTTGGGAATGTCTATGATTCTCCCTACGTCATATTCATTATGACCCTTACCAGTTTCCTCAGAAAGTAACTATGACCTAGTTCCCTGAATAGTAGTAGAACTTCTATTCTCTAGATGGCATAGTTTCATAATCATTAGATATTCTATGAGTCTCAGTTATGACAGATCAACTTATTATGAATATTCATCTCGGTCTAATCCTATTCACTATGACAGTATCACGTCACTTGGTATGGCTCATTATTTCAGTATCATTTATTACAGTATGATTCTCAGTTCCTGATTCTAAATTCCTGAATGTTAAACACCTGTATTTGGGCCTGAGGCCGTAGTTTATGCTTTATGCATGTTTGGGCCTTAGGCTGTAGTTATGTATACGAATACTTGGGCCTGAGGCCGTAGCTTGTGCACATGTATATATATTGGGCCCGAGGCCGTAGCTTATCAGATAAACAGGTTGTTCATCATTCAGAAGAGGGAGTATTCATATCCTTACTTCCTTGTTCAGATATCAGTTTATCAGCTAGCAGTTCAGTTTCAGTTTCAGTATTTACAGCTCTTTTGTTTAGCTATTTACATACCAGTGCAATTCAAATGTACTGACGTCCCTTTTACCCGGGGCCTGCATCTCGCGATGCAGGTAACGATTTTCAGGTTGACGATTCTGCTTGTTAGGACATCTCGTATCAGTCGTTGGTGAGCCCCAGTCTTTCGGGGCCTTATCTCTCTTTTTTGTTAGTCATTATAGTATTTTCGGTTAATAAGGTATACCGGGGACCTTGTCCCGGTAAACAGTTGGCATTTTCAGTATTCCTTAGAGGCTTCGTAGACTATAACCCAGTCAGTCAGATATTAGCAGGCTTTCATGTGTTAGCCTTGTCGGCTACTTGTTTATACTTGCAGACCTTTCAGTATTTTCCGCATCTATGATATTTCAGTCAGAGTTTTTAGCGGATTATCATGTTTTACATTTACCTCTAGCTCATAGTTATACCACATGTTGATCTAGCCATACAGTTGGTTCGCTCGGTCACATGCAGTCAGGCACGGAGCGCCGTGTTACACCCAGGCCATGGTTCGGGGCGTGACAGGAGTTCCCACCCTCGGGAGTCGTGATGGCGCCTACTAGTGAAAGCTAGGCAAGCCAATCAACTGAATTATTTACCTTGTTTCCATTTTTTTTAATTCGTTAACAGGTATAAACCAACAGTTGATAATCAACAAAATTTAACTAGTGGAAGATTTAAGTTTCAAGTTTTAATAATACTACTAATACCATTCCATAACAAATCTACCAAGACTGGTGTCACAAATTCGCAGACTGTCTAAGATTACTACAAATAAAGGTCTGAAAGAAATAATACAACACTATCTCTGGAAATACAAGAAAGAAACAAGAATAATAGCTAGATGGAGACGCCAAGGCCTGTAGACTCCTGCAGGACTACCTCAGGTCGCCTGATGGACCAGAAGCAACAACCTCACTGCGGTCCGCAATCTACAGCACTGGGATCTGCACAAAAGAGTGCAGAGTGTAGTATCAGCACAACCGACCCCATGTGCTGGTAAGTGCCTAGCCTAACCTCGGCGAAGTAGTGACGAGGCTAGGACCAGACTACCAAAATAAACCTGTGCAGTTAAATCATATACAATAGAACAATACAAGCAGAAATGTACAGCTAAGGATGGGAGGGGGAAACATGCTGCAGGACATCGAATAATAACAGAAGAACAACGAATAAATATAAAGATCACCACAGTTCAATTGAAGATAAGAAGGGGGATCATGTTGCGGGGTACAACAAGTATCAACAGAAATCCAACAATTAAATGTAGAGAAACCATAACTCAGTCATCAATAAAAATCAGTAAATCAAAGACAAGTGCACGACATCACCCTTCGTGCTTGAACACTCTCTCACCAAAACAAAGCACGGCATCACCCTTCGTGCTTTAACACTCTCTCACCAAAACAATGCACGGCATCACCCTTCGTGCTTTACACTCTTCCACACCCAAGCAACAATCACAAGGCAATTTGGGCAAGGGAATCAATTACATCACAATAAAATCAAGTAACAACAGGAATTCAGTAAGTAAGCGTAAAGAACACCATAACTTAATTACCAGTAAAATCAGGAAAATCAAGGACAAGTGCACGACATCACCCTTCGTGCTTTTACTCTCGTCCTCACCATGAAAATCAGTATAATTGGCACGGCATCACCCTTCGTGCTTTAACCTCACATGATCACTCATATAAGGCACGGAATGGTACATCGTGCGGCACGGAATCACCCTTCGTGCTTTGCACTCTGCCTCACAAAATCATACACGGCATCACCTTTCGTGCTTAACACTCTCTCACCAAAACAATGCACGGCATCACCCTTCGTGCTTTACACTCTTCCTCACCCAAGCAACAATCACAAAGCAATTAGGGCAAGGAATAAATGAATCATAATAAACTCCCGGCAAGGGAACAATATCAAGACAACAACATCCCGGCAAGGGAACAATATTCAAAAGCAACAACGTCCCGGCAAGGGATCAATACCATAACCCTCTTTTTATTTTCACATTTACTTCACAACTTGATTCACAATTTGAGCCAATACTCTATAAGGTTCAATTGCCAATTATACTTCTACAAATCACTTTACAACTTGAGCCAATGCTCTTCAATGTACAAATATCAATGTTCTTTCCACAAACCTTGCTCAACAATAGCAACCACCACATTAAACATGAACAATACAAACGGAGTCACATTAATCGTAACATAAGACTCACGGGCATGCTTGACACCAACGTATAGATACTCGTCACCATGCCTATACGTCGTACTCAGCAAATAACACATAGCAAATAGGACACAACTCCTAATCCCTCAAGCTAAGGTTAGACCAAACACTTACCTTGATGCCACGAACACAGTTCAAGCCTCAACTATTGCTTTACCTCTTGATTCCACCACCAATTCGCTTTGTATAATTGATTTGGAGAAGAAGTTGCCTTTTAAAAATCGCCCTAGAGTGTTTATGTTCTGAGAAGATATGAAAAATGGTTGAAAATGCATCTAAGTGTGGATTTACAGGTCTGTGATGTCGCAATTGCGACCAGGGATCGTAATTGCGAACCCTTCAGAATACTAGGACTTTCGCATTTGCGAACAAAATGTCGCATTTGCAACCAAGTCAATTATCCGACCTTCTTCGCATTTGCGATAGGCCTGTCGCATTTGTGAATACCGCATTTGCAATACTTGTGTCGCATTTGCGACTTCAGGCATAAATTGAATACTTCGCATTTGCGAAGTGTATCTTGCAAATGCGAGATAAGGCTGGCCCGGGGTTTTCGCATTTGCGACGAATTTCTCGCATTTGCGAACCCTGCTTTCATAGCAATTGCTATGCCTGATCTCGTAAATGCGAGATCAGAGGCCCGCTACACACCTACAACACACCAGCAATTTTCCTAAGTCCAATTTCACTCCGTGGCCTATCCAAAACTCACCCGAGCCCTCGGAACTCCAAACCAAACATGCACACTAAACCAAAACATCATACGGACTCGCTCGTGCATTCAAATCACCAAAATAACATCTACAACTATGAATTTAGCATCAAAATCATGAAATCACTTAAGAACATCAAATTTTCTAATTTTCTCAAATAAGGTCCGATTCACGTCATTTCAAGTCCGTTTCTTACCAAACTTCACAGACTCAACTTAAATCATATATAAGACCTGTACCGGGCTCCGGAACCAAGATATAGGCCCGATACCATCAAATTTCAAAAACATTTCATTTTTAAAAACTCATGTATTTTTCAGAAAACAATTTTCTTTAAAAATTTATTTCTCGGGCTAGGGATCTCGGAATTCGATTACGGGCATACGCCCAAGTCCCATATTTTCTTACGGACCTCCCGGGATCGTCGGAACACGGATCCGGGTCCGTTTACTCAAAATGTTGACCGAAGTCAACTTAAATTCATTTTAAAGGCAAAATTCATTATTTTTCACAAATTTTCATGTAATGGCTTCCGGCTACGCGTCCGGACTGTGCACACAAATCGAGGTGAGGTAAAAAGGAGGTTTTTAGGCCTCGAAACACTAAATTTGTTTCTAACACAAGTGATGACATTTTTTTTGGGTCATCACAGTTGAACCCTATATTTGGGCCTGAGGTCGCAGTTTATGCTTTATGCATCTTTGGGCCTGAGGCCGCAGTTATTTATACGTATACTTGGGCCCAAGGCCGCAGTTTGTGCACATATATATTGGGCCTAAGGCCGCAGTTTAATGTTCGGATAAACAAGTTGTTCATCATTCAGAAGAGGGAGTATTTATATCCTTACTTCCTTTGTTCAGTTCAATTATTAGTTATTATTTCAGTTACCAGTTATCAGTTCAGTTATCAGTTATCATTTCAGTTTCAGTTTCAATAGTTATCATTTCAGTTATCAATTATCAATTCTCAATTATCAGCTTAGTTTCAGTTTCAGCATTTACAATTCTTTCTTTCAGTTGCTTTACATACCGGTGCAATTCAAATGTACTGACATCCCTTTTGCCCGGGGCCTGTATCTCACGATGCAGGTAATGATTTACAGGTTGACGATTCAGAGCGCTAGGATTCTCGTACCAGCTTTTTGTTGATACCCAGTTCTTTTGGGACATTATCATTACCTTACAGTCTTCAGTATTTTCAGACAATCAGTGTTTTCAGTGCTTCATTAGAGGCTTCATAGACTGGAGTAACAGTTAGACAGAATCGCAGGCGTTTCATATTAAGCTATGTTGGCTACAAAGATGTTTCAGAATTGTATTAGTATTTTCGCACTTTGATTTATATCATCTAGACTTTCAGTATAGCAGTATGTGTAGTTTATCTTCCGCATTCACTATGTTATGATATCACATGTTGATTCAGCCAGCCAGTTGGTTCGCTCGGTCACATATAGTCAGGCACCGAGTGACATGTTACGTCCAGGCCCAGGTTCGGGGCGTGACAAAGCTTAGTATCAGAGCCACTCTTGTGTCAGCCTTGCCGATGGTGGGTTAGAGTTCAACTGAGTTTTGGCAAATCTCTATTAGGCGGGGCAATCCTCAGTGCTGAGTCTAGGCGAATCCCAAGCGGTGGGGCAAACCTCAGCGAGGACGCTGAGTCCATAAGAGGGGTTGTATGTAACACCCCAAAGTTTAGACAGTGTCCCACATCAGCAAAACACAAGAGGGATGCTGTGTATATAAGTTAACAAGCCTTAGACCCTAGTGTCGCGTTTTAAACCAGTGAGGTTCTAGGCCTAGAGCGGACAATATCACTAGCGGGCTGGACTGTTAACTCTAGTGAGTGGATGACAGTTTGAAATACCGAATGTGTGTTAGAACCCAAAGAGTTTAAGTTAAACTCGAAGTACAGTGGCTGTGGGGAAAAAATCAGCTAGCAGTGAGAGCACAAACTATAGAAGAATAGCCTTTAGGAATTGTCGTAATGTGGTTTCTCCAGGATTGACAGTGTGAGCAGAGTTAAATTATTAAAATTTTATATGATAGTTATGAATACATTAGCTTTTTGTTAAGTGAATAATTTGGTTTTTCCTAGTAAGAAAGATTTCTTAGAAGTAAATTGGAAAATGAGTCGTCATTGACGTAGAGTGCAAAGAATTGCAGAAAATAAGGAAAATTTATTGGATCCCAACAAAAGAGAAGGATCCGGAAGTATAATACCTTTGGTCTAAGGGGTGATGTGAAAACCATCAGTAAGTCCAGATGGAGATATGAAACTCAATAGCTAGCATGGAATATGAAAAAGAAAATTAGTTCGGTAATGAGGGAAAATTGTATACTTACCACAGGGATTATGTCTAGCATGTGTAAGAACACAAAGTGATTAGAATGATCACCGAGCTTAGTTATTGATGATAAAGTGATCACAGAAAAGCTGTAAAATCATGCCTATTTATGTGTTAAGAGGGTAGTGCCATTGCACAGGACTCTAAAGCTTAGAGTACATGTCAAAGACTTAGTTCACCGCTTAGCCTAGGTAGGAGTTCAATTTGCATACTCCAAAGATAGTAGAGTTGTTGTCTAGAATATGACTTGTTCCCCCTTAGTAGGCGAAGTGAAGGAGAAATAGTTTGATGATCCCTACTCGTTGTAGCTGAAAGAGGGGATTCACAGGCATAAAATGATAGCTTGGAATAAGGGGGAGATGATAGTACTTTGAGGTACCACGACAGATTGTGTGTTCCAGACATAGATGGACTTAAAGAGGGAAGATTATGCTAGAAGCCCAGAATTTTAGGTATTCTATTTACTCAGGTACCACAAATATGTATCATGGTCTTAAGGAGGTTTATTGGTGGACCAACATGAAAAAGAACGTCACATACTTTGTGGCCAAATTGTCCGAATTGTCAGCAAGTAAATGTCGGGCAGCAGAAAGCCTAGTGTTTTATCACAGAATACACATATTTTGAGTGAAGATAGTATGGAATTGATAACAGTATTGTCTTACTCATTTTAAAAGCATGATTTGATTGGATGATTGTATATTGACTTACCAAGTCAGCACACTTCTTGCCATTAAAGACTACAGATTCAGCAGAAGATTATACCAAGTTATACATTCATAAAATCGTCTGATTGCATAGGACTCCGTTGTCCGTCATTTCGGACTGTGGTGCTAAGTTTAAAATGAACTTTTAGAAGTTCTTTCAAAAAGGATTAGGCACAAGTTTTTCATCCTCAGGAAGATGGCCAGGCAGAGCGCATTATTCAAACAGTTGAGGATATGTCCTTGATATTAATAGTAATTGGGTTGATCACATACCTCTCATTTACCTTGCTGATAATAACCTACCATTCTAGCATCGAGATGGCACGTGCGAGACTCTGTATGGGCGAAGGTGTAGATCGCCAATTGGTTGGTCCAAAGTTGGTGAGCAGAGTTGTTGGGACTAAATTTGGTCTATCAGACTATGGAGAAAATCTAGTTGATTCAAGAGCGTATGAAGATGCCTCAAATCCACCAAAAGTCCTATTCGCACGTGCGACATAGTGGCCTAGAGTTTCAAGTTGATGATTGGGTGTTTCTGAAAGTTTCTCTTATGAAAAGCGTTATGAGATTTGGGAAGAAGGGGAAGAATAGTCCCTGCTATATTGGGCCATATAGATTCTTGCGAAGGATCGGTCAATTAGCTTATATGTTGGAGTTGCCACCATAATTAGTGGTGGTACAGCCAGTATTTCACGTGTCATGTTATAACATTCAAGTTTCCAGTACTCAGATACGCATGTCAGTTCAGTACTCAGATGCTCATGTCAGTGCAATTCTCAGCTACTCATGTCAGTCCAATACTTAGACATTCATGATAACTTAGTACTCTGATATAGATATTAGTTCAATACTCGAATATTCATGCCGGTTTAATATTCATATATCCATGTTAGTTCAGTATTCACGTATCCATGGCAGACCAATATTCAGTCAATGCAGTAGTCGTTTAGTTCATATCGCAACAGTTCAGTAATCATGTATTCATTCAGTTTAGTATGCAAGTGTTAATGAAAGTTCATGTTTCCACCAGACCCGTTTAAGGTCCGGAGTTAGCAGAAGTTACAGTCAGGACAATCATTTGAGGATGAATGATCCCAAGGGGGAGATAATGTAACACCCCGTACATTCGGACATGGTGTGGACATGTTAAATGGGTATTAATTTGATATGTTAGACATATGAAGTCCTAGAGGGATGATTATTGGTGAAAATATTTGTTTCGGATTCAAGATGGAGAGTGAGGTGCATAAGATTCAACAAAATCGACTAAGTTTGCAGAAGGTCCATCTTCCATCAGTATTTAGTGAAAATGCGTAAGGAATTTGGAAAAACTCAAAGAACAAAAGTTGTAGGCCTTTGAAATATCTTTCCAACGATATATTATCGAGCCTAAACGGACCTTTGTGCAAAACGTTATGCCCGTTTTACAGAACAGTGCACAACCACCGCGCCCGGACCGCGACCGCGGTTGTATGGCAGTGTTCCTGCTATTTACCACGGTCGGGCCGCAGTCAGGCCTACAGGGACGCGGTGGAGGACTTGGGGAGTAATTTTTTAAGCCCTATTTCGTCCCCCACAGCCCCAAAACATAAAAACTTGCTCTAAAAATGAAAGCTCTCAAAAACCTAACTCCGTAAGGGTCCCTCCACCACCCAAGGTAAGTTCTAATGGGGATTCTAAGTTAATTTCAATTTCCCAACATCTTATTAACATGGGTAAACCCTCCATATCATTAGATATTCGATTGAGACATCATTGTTGAGAGAAGAAACCCTAGAACTCGAATTCAAGGGGATTGAACTTCAAAGAGGTAATGTCTTCACCCTCTATTCTAGCATTGGTTTAATGATTATAAACCCTAGTTCATGAGATATGAGTTGATGGGTTTGATAGAAAAGCATGAATGATTATAGGTTTGGGGTATTGATTGTTGATTATTGGGTAAGGGTATTTTTTACCTTATGGGTGATAAAGAATAATGTTGATTATAACCATTTGAGACTTTAGAATTTATCTAGGGACAAGAGAATGGGTTATTGAGTGTAGAGACACCATTAATAAGGACTATGAAGCTTTATTTTTACCAAGTGTTTGATAAGATGCTTAAGTGACCAAAACATGAGAATTATTGGTAATATAGAATCCTTTTGACTTGTATTGATTTAGATTAAAGTTGAAAGGGTTGACGAACGTTGTATTACGCTCAAGAGCAAGAAGTTAAGGTATATGACACTAACTCTCTATGTTTGGGAATGTTAATGATTCTCCCTACACTACGTTTCTTTTACGACGTTACTAATTGCCTCAGAAATATTTTAGCCAAGTTCCTTGAATAGTTCTAGAACTTCTATTCTTTAGCTTCATAACTCGTTCATGACTTTCATTCTGAATGTTGTGAGCTCAGTGCGTATTCAATGTGGACTTGGGTTTGATTCCCCCGAGTCTTAGTATAGATTACTCAGTATGCCATAAATAGTTGAAGTTTCAGTGTTCATAATCAGTTCAAGAATACATGTCTCAGTCTAGTCCTATTCAGTATTCCAGTATTATGTAACTCAGTGTGATCCAGTATTCCAGTATCATGTAACTCAGTGTGATTCAGTATTTCACTATCATGTATTGCAGTATGATTCTCAGTTGCTGATTTTAAATCCCTTAATGTTGAACACCCGTATTTGGGCCTGAGGCCGCAGTTTATGCTTTATGCATCTTTGGGACTTAGGCCACAGTTCATGCTTTATGTATCTTTGGGCCTGAGGCCGCAGTTATGTATACGTATACTTGGGCCCAAGGCCGCAGTTTGTGCACATATATATTGGGCCTGAGGTCGCAGTTTAATATTCAGATAAACAGGTTGTTCATCATTCAGAAGAGGGAGTATTCGTATCCTTACTTCCTTTGTTAAGTTCAATTATTAGTTATCATTTCAGTTACCTGTTATCAGTTCAGTTATCAGTTATCAGTTATCATTTCAGTTTTAGTTTCAATAGTTATCATTTCAGTTATCAATTATCAATTCTCAGTTATCAGCTTAGTTTCAGTTTCAGCATTTACAATTCTTTCTTTCAGTTGCTTTACATACCAGTGCAATTCAAATGTACAGATGTCCCTTTTGCCCGGGGCCTACATATCACGATGCAGGTAATGATTTACAGGTTGACGATTTAGAGCGCTAGGATTCTCATACTAGATTTTTGGTGATCCCCAGTTCTTTCGGGGCATTATCATTACCTTACAGTCTTCAGTATTTTCAGATAGTCAGTGTTTTCAGTGCTTCATTAGAGGCTTCATAGACTAGAGTAACAATTAGACAGAGTCGCAGGCTTTTCATATTAAGCTATGTTGGCTACAAAGATGATTCAGAATTGTATTAGTATTTCTGCACTTTTATTTATATCATCCAGACTTTCATTATATCAGCATATGTTAGTTTATCTTCCGCATTCAGTATGTTATGATATCACATGTTGATTCAGCCAGCCAGATAGTTCGCTCGGTCACATGTAGCCAAACACCGAGTGCCGTGTTACGTCGAGGCCCAGGTTCGGGGCGTGACAGGCCCATATTCAAACGCACTAAGGTATCAATCACTAGGGAAAAATGAAGCCGAGATTATGTTCCAGAAGGCTCCTTATCATTCAACAACGAAGAAGTAGAAGGCATTTTCTCAGCCCCACAATGAAGCTCTGGTAATTTCTATCTTATTAAATAAAGTTCAGTTAAGCGTGTTTTGGTGGATCCAGGTAGCTCAACGAATATCATCCGATCGAGGGTCGTGGAGCAGCTCGGCCTACAAGATCAAATCGTGCCCGTAGCTCGGGTCTTAAACGACTTCAATATGGCCAGTGAAACAACTAAAGGGGAGATTATTCTGCCGGTGAATGTGGCTGGAACCATTCAAGATACCAAGTTCCACGTGGAGGGCGACATGAGGTACAATGCTCTACTTGGAAGTCCTTGGATCCACAATATGAGGGTAGTCCCTTCAACTCTCCACCAAATGATGAAATTCCCGACGTCGGACGGGGTATAAAAACAGTATACGGGGAGCAACATGCTGCAAAATAGTTGTGGTCGATGAGATAACACCGATATCGACGTTATCAACCTCAGAATGATCGATCATCAAAGGTAAACAGGAAGCCAAATAGCAATCACAGCCACCAGCCTCGATCGAATCGGGGAAGCAGGAGATAGGAGAAGAAGAGGAGGATTTTCTGACCCCTCGAGCTTTTATTGTTCCCGGAGATTCTGACGCCTCCAAATCAACGGTCGAAGAGCTGGAACAGGTTATACTGACCGAGTACCTCCGCGAGCTGGAACAGATAACATAGATTGTTTTGCTTGGTCCCATTTAGACATGACAGGGATCCCACCGGAGATAATGACGCATCAGCTAAGCCTGGACCCTAGGTTCAAATCGGTGAAGCAAAAGAGAAGACCCGAGTCTGTGGTAAAGCATGCATTCATATAGAACGAGGTAACTAAACTTCTCAAAATAGGATCCATTCGAGAGGTGAAATATCCCGAATGGTTAGCCAATGTAGTCGTAGTCCCTAAAAAAGGGAACAAACTTAGAATGTGTGTAGATTATAAAGATTTAAACAAGGCATGCCCCAAAGATTCTTTTCCACTACCTAACATCGATCGCATGATCGCTACACGGCTGGCCACGAGATCCTTACCTTCCTCGATGCCTATTTCGGGTACAATCAAATTCTAATGAACCTGGAAGACCAGGAAAAGACTTCATTTGTCACCAAGTATGGAACATATTGTTATAATGTAATGACCTTCGGGCTAAAAAATGCAAGAGCTATTTACCAACGCCTAGTAAACAAAATGTTTGAAGGAAAAATAGGTAAGTCAATGGAAGTTTATATCGATAACATGCTAGTTAAGTTCCTGCGCGCAGAGGACCATTTGGCTCATTTACAGGAAACATTTGAGATTTTGAGGAAATAAAACATGAAGCTCAACCCTGAGAAATGTGCTTTCAGGGTCGGGTCGGGCAAATTCCTGGGCTTTATGGTGTCGAATCGGGGACCGAGATCAACCCCGATAAAATCAAGGAAATCGAAGACATCACCGTCGTGGACAGTGTAAAAGCCGTGTAGAGATTGACTGGACGGATAGCTGCTTTAGGCCGATTCATCTCGAGATCGTCGGATCGAAGCTACAAATTTTTCTCTCTACTCAAAAAGAAGAACGATTTCACCTGGACTCCGAAATGCCAACAGGCATTAGAGGAATTAAAGCGGTACCTATCGAGCCCACCACTACTTCACACTCCAAAGGCAGATGAGAAACTTTACTTGTACTTGGCAGTATCGGAAATCGCAGTAAGTGGTGTCCTAGTTCGAGAAGAGCAAGGTATGCAATTTCCCGTTTATTATGCAAGTCGAACTTTAGGAGAAGCAGAAACTAGATATCCACACTCAGAGAAATTGGCACTTGCACTGATAAGCGCCTCTAGACAATTAAAACCATACTTTCAGTGTCATCCCATATGCGTGTTAACCACTTACCGACTTTGTAATATTTGCATAAGCCCAAACTATCGGGGCGACTGGCAAAATGGGCCGTCGAATCAGTGGGTATGATATCGAGTATCAACCCCGAACGACCATCAAGTCTCAAATTTTGGCGGACTTCGTGGCCGATTTCACGCCAACCCCTCGTACCCGAAGATGAAAAAGCACTCTTGTTAAAATCAAGCACATCATCGGGGGTATGGACCCTTTTCACATACGGTACTTCGAATGTGAAGGGGTCCAGGCTAGGCATCATTTTGAAGCCGCCCACGGGTAGCACTATTAGGCAGTCTATCAATACTTCTAGGTTGACTAACAATGAGGCTGATTACGAGGCCATGATTGCAGGTCTCGAGCTAGCTAAAAGCTTAGGAGCAGAAGTCATTGAAGCCAAGTGTGACTCTTTACTCGTGGTGAACCAAGTAACCAAAACCTTCGAAGTTCAAGAGGATAGAATGCAAAGGTATTTGGACAAGCTGCAGGTAACTTTGCACCGCTTCAGGGAATGGACTACAACATGTACCTCGAGAACAAAACAGTGAGGCCGATGCACTTGCAAATCTGGGGTCATCGGTCGAGGAAGATGAGATCAGCTCGAGGATCGTCGTTCAACTCTCGAGATCTGTGATCGGGGAAGGTCATGCCGAGTTAAGCTCTACAAGCTTAACCTGGGATTGGAGGAATAAATATATTGAATACTTGGAGAACGGAAAGCTCCCATCGGACCCTAAAGAGTCAAGGGCCCTACGAACCAAAGTTGCTCGATTCACATTGGCTAAAGATGGAACATTATACAGAAGGACATTCAATGGAACATTGGTAGTATGTTTAGGACCAGGAGACACCGATTATGTTTTACGAGAGGTCCATGAAGGCACTTGCGGGAACCATTACAGCGCCGAATCACTGATTCACAAAATCGTTAGAGTAGGATACTACTGGGATAGCATCGAAAAAGAAACTAAGGAGTTCGTTCGAAAAATGTGATAAATGTCAAAGGTTCACACCGATGATCCATCAGCCTGGGGAATAACTTCATTCAGTCCTATCCCCATGGCCATTCATGAAATGAGGGATGGATATTGTCGGCCCTCTGCCATCGGCCCCAGGTAAAGCAAAGTTCATTTTATTTATGACTGACTATTTATCTAAATGGGTTGAAGCATAAGCGTTCGAGAAAGTGAGAGAGAAAGAGGTTTTCGACTTCATCTGGGATCACATCGTATGTCGATTTGGGATACCTGCCGAAATAGTATGTGACAATGGAAAACAATTTATCGGCAGCAGAGTAACGAAATTCCTCGAAGACCACAAAATAAAAAGGATATTATCAACGCCGTATCATCCTAGTAGGAACGGATAGGCCTAATCGACGAACAAGACTATCATTCAAAACCTAAAGAAAAGGTTGAATGATGCTAAGCGGAAGTGGAGAGAAATTCTACCCGAAGTCCTTTGGGCATATAGAACAACATCAAAGTCCAGTACAGGGGAAACTTCGTTCTCCTTAGTATATGGCGCTGAAGCCTTGATTCCAGTCAAAGTCGGGGAACCCAGTGCCAAGTTTCGATACACAACAGAAGAATCAAATCACGAGGCTATGAATACTAGCCTCGAATTATTGGATGAAAAACTAGAAGCCACACTCGTTCGAATGGCTGCACAAAAGCAACGAATCGAAAGATACTACAATAGGAGAACCAACCTTCGCCACTTCAGCGTCGGGGACTTAGTCCTGAGGAAGGCCACCATCAACACTCGAGATCCTAATGAAGGGAATCTCGGCCCAAATCGGGAAGGACCCTACCAAGTCCTCAACATCGTCGGAAAGGAATCTTACAAGCTCGGCACGATGGACAACGAACAACTGCCAAATAATTGGAACATATCACTTCTCAAACGGTATTAATGCTAAGACATCGAAACCTCAGGTTTTAAAGCACGCGTTGCACTCTTTTCCCTTAGATCGATTTTGTCCCAAATGGGTTTTTTCGGCGAGGTTTTTAACGAGGCAACAATTATGTGCTACTTGAGGAAAATTCAACAGTATCCAAGGCTTCTTTACAATCAGCCTCGAATACTAGGGGGCATCACCCTCGGATGTTATATTTTTGAGGAAAGTACTTTGTGTCAAAGGGTCTCGATAAGGAAACTTTGTAATGGGCCAAGCGGTCGAATGAACCGTGTCCATATAGATTAGTCGAGCCCCGATGGCAAAACATGTATGCACGTATAAATTATTCAAAGAAGCATTCTTTCTATATCAAACATCTTGTGTCTCAAAGAAAACTTTCTACTATACGAGCTCCATACATATGATATTGTGAGAAATGGCTTAAGGGCCAAGCGCAAATATGCTTCGAACACTCGTGGACTGTCGTAGATGATCGACATATTCGAGTTATCTAAACTCAAATTCATAAGACCTCAAAGAGGCACCCCTCGATTTATAGGCCAAGGCCATCATTCTCGGGGACTAACAAGAGGCATACCCAAAGGTTCGAAGTGTTATTGGGGAATAAGCCCAAGAGGCATACCCAAAGGTTACAGCCAAATTAATGCGGCTCGGAGACGTCCGAATCCCGCAATAAAATAGGCCTTTGAATTCTTTGAAAAACTGGTTAAAAAAGGCTACCCTCGAAAAATAATCAAAAGGGTTTCGATAAAATCATCCCTCAAAAAACCTTAAGAGGTATCAAATTATCTTAACACAAACGTGCTAAGGCACAAAAAATAGAGGGGTTTCAATCGACATCGAACCCTCAAAAAACCCAATAGGTAAAAAATACATGCTAAGGCATAAAGAAATTTTTACTAAGTAATTTAAGCCGAAAGAGGGGAATAATAACCATCTTTTAGAGGCCATATTAGCCTAATCTAAACAGCCTAAGGGCCAATACACTTAGAGATCGAGATCTTGTTTCGCCCCATCCGAACCTAAGGGTTGGACTATTCCGAGACCAAATAAAAACTGACTTGACTATGGCTCAGGGACTCATCATTATTCGACACAAACCCTAAAGGGCCTATACTTCAAATTCGAACCTTATTCGAACTCGACTGTGGTGACTTAGAGGAAGCCACCCAAAACCAAAATCTCAAACGCATCGTTCAAAGCATAAGATTGTGCTAAAGTTTTAAAAGGCAAAAAAATATGTTTGTAGATAAAAATTAAGAAGGCATTCAAAAGAAAATTTCCTTTATATATTGATGAAGAAGAATATGTACAAGAGACCGATAGAGATCTTACAAAAAAAAAAGAAACTAAGTCCTAACTACGGCCGGGGGTGACCTCTTCATCGGGGGCAGCTTCTCCTTCGGGCCCCTCGTCGTTATTAGACCCGCCTTGGCTGCCTTCATCATCGTTGTCATCATCAGAAGAGACAAGCAACTTGGTATCGGCTTCAAGCACCTTAGCTTGAGCTATCTCTTTGGAGAGCTCAAAACCTCGAGCGTGGATTTCCTCGAGGGTCTCCCTCCGGATTGGCACTTGGCCAGATCATTACTCCACCGCGCTTGATCGGCAGCCTCCCTCAGTTGAGTTTAGGCAACCCCGGTATCATCCAAGTACACGGCTATGGACTTGTCAGCTAAGACCTTCACCTTTCCGACCTCCGCCTTGGCCACAGCAAGCTCGGCCTCGAGCTCTTCGATCCTTTTGGCTTGGGCTAATGACAGCCGCACCAAGGCAGTCTTTTTGTCCGCAGCTCGGCTGTCCATGTTCTCTTTCCACCGATTGTAGTCAGCTTTAACTTGATCGACTTCCCCCCGAGCAGCTCGATCCATTCAATCTTTGCTGCAATTGAGACATCGAGGTGCTAGCCTCCACTCTTGGGTCAAGCCCATATTTTCTCAAAAGGATATTTACCTGCTCGTCCAGCTCGGCCTCTTCCTTATAAGCCTTGGCCAAGGGCGTTCTAGTGCATTGTAGATTCTTATCCAAGACTTGTATCATTTGATGATCCCATGTGAATCGCTAGAAACATGTGAAGTGTATGGCTAACCCAATAATGAAAGTTTCGTAAGTCCCTGAGCTCTTCATCCTTTGGACCGCAAAAGAGCTTCAAAGCATTCCTCTCCTCCGAGGTATTCTGGAGATCGACCTCGCATTGGCTCAGGTCGGCCCGAGACTTGGTAAAATCCTATGTAAGAAGAAAGATATAAGTTAGGTTAAAGGTAGAAGAAGGAAATGAAAATTTCAGCAACGGGGATTAGTACTTACTGGAGATAAAAGGCGTTGGGCCTCTTCATAAAGGGTAGATGCATCATTGAGATCATCGGCATCATCAACCCTGGTAAAGCAATCCCGAAAGGGATCCTCTTCACAGGGGACTCCGCCTATGCCGGGGATCTGTAGAGCCTGAGCATCCCTTATAGCCTCCTTAGAAAAGGCGGTAGAGAAGAGAGTGACCTATTGTCACAGCCCGAGCGAATCGCTCGGGGCGCTCTGTTCAGCCCTGGGGGTCTCAGAACCGGCCCCCTCCGGCATGCTTATTGATGGTCAAGGGATAACCTCAACCTCGAGTGATTCGGGGGTTTTGCCCGAATCTTTCTTCGAAGCCTCCTCATCACGAGGCAGGGTCCCAACAATCCCTTGGAAGGCTTGGCGACCTCGACCGGCTTCCTTGCTCAAACCACCATCGCGGAATCATCACCCTCATCTTCCTCTTCTTCTTCCCCCAACTGGAGGACCGACTCTATAGTCACATGGATGGGATTTCTCCTGCGTCTTCGAACTGGGGCCCTTTTAGGTTGGGGGTCCTCGGACTTCGAGACCCTCTTCCTCTTGTTATCTTTCCCCGACTTCGGAATCTGGAACTTTGCCTCTTCCCCAGGTGAGGCTGGCCTCATCTCAGCAACATCTCCAAGGCTTGCATAAAAGAGAGTCAAGTATAAATAAAGAGAAACGTTACAGAAAAAGGCATCGAAAGCTTACAGGATAAACTTACCATGATTCTTGGATTCCCATCTGCCCTTTGCCAAGTCACGCTAGCAGTGATCGGCATGGGAGGAAGTCAAGGCCAACTTCCGAATCCAGTCTTCGAGGTCGGGGACAGCATGAGGCATCCAAGAAACCGCTGCATAATAGATGAAGGCATTACATAAAGCAAAAAATGGAGTACGAATACTAATGGATAATACGTTACTTACGATCGGGGTTTCACTTCTCGGGGAACGACAGTTTCTCCTCTGGGATGAGGTTACAGGTCCTTACCCTTACGAACCGACTCATCCAACCCTGGTCCTTGTCCTCATCGATGCTCACAAAAAAGGACTTCGTTGATCGGCGTTGGAGCTTGATTAATCCTCGAAAAAGTCAAGGTCGATACAATCGTATGAGGTGGATGAGAGTGAATTCCAACCCCTCGACCTTTCTAGAAAAGAAGCGGAGCATGATCACTATACGCCAGAACGAGGGATGAACCTGACTGAGGGTGACCTGGTACCTTTTGCAAAAATCGATGATAACTGGGTCGAGAGGACCCAATATGAAGAGGTAAGTGTAAACACTTAGAAACCCTTCCATATGAGTGGTAATACTCTCTTCGGGGATTTGTACCACAAACTCGGCCCCCCAGTTATAGTCTCTCTTTATAGCCTTAAGATTGCCGCCGTTATTGTACAGATATATCTCGACATGTGTTCACATCGGCCAGCAACAGACGGAGGGTTCTCGACTTTGAAGTTTTTAAGATACAAGGGCCGGGAACGTACTCGTGAGGGAGTAGTTCCACCGGCATTTTGTCACCAGCAGGCCGGGAAGAAGAGGAAGAAACTTTCTCCTTTTGTTGGACGGTCTTGGAGGTTTTCACCATTGATTCAGGTAGAAGGAAGCGGAAAGAAACAAAAATTGGTATTTTTGGTACTAACTAAGTTGACTCAATGGGTGGTGAAAGAGAAGAGATGGAGAGAGTAAGGAACTTAGAAAACTTGGTGGATGCGGAAGAAAATTTTGATTCAACTAAAGAGCCTGAATTTATAGATTCACGGTGACGGTTCGGTGGTGCTAGTGGCCGACCGTCACTGGAAAGCATTAATGATTTGGGGAACTGTACCGATGGGACGTTCCGATCACTTCGACCGCATACATCATAGGGATGGCATCATTATCAGGGTTTCCAGAAAATTGAGGCTCAAGTCGTTTCTTATTGTTTTACTCTAAGAAACGAGGGGACTATCTGTATACGGTGGACATCGGGGCTACCCGACTTCATTCTTTGGGCGGATAGGAATGTCACGTTAAAGAGCTAGGACGTCGAGTCCGGGCCGAGGTCGACCTTGATTGCAGACAGAAAAAGGCAGACTTCGAGTGACACCGACATGGCTTTATAACAAAAAATGAGAGATGTCCGCGATTGGTAGAGAATCGTGGCGTGAATCTCGGAACGGATCAATCTACAACGGTTAATTAGATGTTAATATAATTTCCTACTATAATTAGAAGTGTACCTTATTTAGGACTCCTCTATTATATAAAGAGGGATCCCATTTATTTGTGGGGAGGATCATTGTTCACTCATAAAAATATATACATTCATTACTTTCCTGCTATTTCACTTACTGTTCATCAGAGTTGCTTTATTTTTTGCTACTCTTGCCATCCCACCTCGAGGCTATCCCAAGTTGAGGTTGAGATCTGGCCAACACACTGCTTTGATTAACTTTATTCTCTAATTTAGTCATTTATTTTCTTGCTTATCGATTGGTATTGAACGAAATCATATATCCTTAAAACCACAATATAAGTTTTATTGTTATCCGAATTTGAGGGCCTATATATATATATAAATATATATATATATATATATATATATATATATATATATACACACACATACGCACACACTAGTTTCTCGACACGTGCGTTACACGTAAACCACTTACTTAGAGCCTATTTAGATTAGCTGATAATTGTACATAGATAAGCTTTAGGTGCCAGGAGCTTTTATATGTGCTGAAATTCACTTATAATAAGTAGCTACTTGTTTGGATAGAAATATAAAAACGGGTAATACATAATTGATGTATTTAGTAAAATAATTACTTATAAGTTGTTCCTTTATTTAAATAATATCATTTATTTTTTTACGAAAATTATATAGTTAAAATTATATTAAGAAAAAAAGAATGATAAATATGGATCGGAGAGGAAGTTTTATTTGTAAGGTAATTTGTAACGATCCGGTCGGTCTTTTTGAAAGTTATAGCCCTGATCCCCTATTTACTGCTTTTCCCATTTCAACTTATGTGACTTGCCGGGAGGTTTCATTTGTGGTTCGGAGTGTTTTGGGACATTTAGTCCCTAAATGGAAGCTTAAGTCTTTGGAATTTGACCGTAGTCGGAACTATGTGAAGACGACTCTGGAATGGAGTATCGTCGGTTCCGTTAGCTCCGTTGGGTGATTTTGGACTTAGGGGCGTATTATTTTGGAGCTCTGTAGCTCATTTAGGATTGAAATGGCGAAAGTCGAATTTTTGGAGATTTTGACCGGTAGTGGAACTTTTTATATCAAAGTCGAATTCTAATTTCGGAAGTTGGAGTAGGTCGGTAATGTTGAACATAATTTGTGTGCCAAATTTGGGGTCATTCTGACGTGGTTTGATAGGTTTCGACATCGGTTGTAGAAATTTGAAGTTTCAAGTTCATTAAGTTTGGATTGGAGAGTGATTCGTGTTCTTAGCGTTGTTTGATGTTATTTGAGGGCTCGACTAAGTTTGCATGGTATTGTAGAACTTGTTGGTATGTTTGGTTGGGGTGCCGTGGGCCTTGGGTTGATTTCGGATGGTTAATGGATCAAATTTAGATTTGGAAGAATAGCTGAAGCTGATATACCTGGTGTAATCGCACCTGTGCAAGATTGGTCGCAGGTGCGAGCCCGCAGAAGCGAGCCTAGGGACGCTGGTGCGACTTGGAAGGAAAAGGCCAGAGGTCGCAGGTGCGAAGGTATAGCCGCATCTGCGAAATCCGTAGATGCAGAAGATGGAGCACAGAAGCGGAAGGGCCAGGGGCGTGAGGGATCGCAGAAGCAGAAGACGTCCGCATGTGTGCACACGAAGGTACAACCCTTTGATCGCAGAAGCGAATGCTGAGTTTTAAGTGGAATCCGCACCTGCGATGGAAATTCCGCAGGTGCGGTGATGTAGGTGGTTGGCAGGTCCGCAGATAAGGAATAACTGGGCAGAAAAGAGAAATTCAAGGGTTTGATTCCCATTTCGATTTTGGGACTTTGAGAGCTTGGTGTTAGGCGATTGTTTGAGTTTTCTTCGAGAAGATTGTTGGGGTAAGTGATTCTAACTCGGATTGGGCTATATTTCATGAATCTATTGCTATTTTCATCTTCTAATTAGGGATTTGAGTTGGAAATTTGGGAGAAAATGGTAGAAACTTCATAGACTAAAATTTCGAGTTTTGGAAGGTGGTTTGAGGTCGGATTCGAGTAATTCTTGTATGGTTAGACTCGTGAGTGAATGCGTGTTCGTATTTTACCCGATTCTGAGATGTGGGCCCCGGGCAGACTTTTTAGGGCGATTTTCTAATTTCTCGCTTTAGCTTTGATTTCATTAACTAGATTAGTTTCTTGTAGTTATATTTATGTTATGTAATTGATTTTGGCTAGATTTGGGCCATTCGGAGTTGGATATGGAAGAATTTTTTGTTATGCTACTAATACTTGCTCTTCTGTTCTGCCCAAGCCTGGCTGAGGAAGAGTTACGGGGCGTAAAATAAAAAAATACGATGATCGAGCATACTATGTGTAATGATTTCCCCATTCACGATAAATAATAAATAAAAAGAGAAAAAGAAAAGCCATTCCATTTCGACAAAAGATCCACACCCAAGTTCCATAGCTTTTGGTTCGCTATCCCGATCATCAGTTTCCTACCTTGGGAAAAGCATTGCTACCGATTGATTTAGCTTGGTTCGAGGTAAGTGGCTTGCCTAACCTTGTGTGGGGGAACTCCCCTTAGGATTTGGTACTGTTTAGATATGTGAACGCCGTGTACGTGAGGTGACAGTGCGTACACGGGCTATTTATTGTAAAACCCGATTTTTACTAAGTAATAACTTGTTTCATCTTAAATGAGTTATACCAGCATGTGTAGTTGTCCTGTTTAGCCTAATATTAGGTGACGAGTGCGTACACGGGCTCTGTGCATCATGCTTAGTGGATTTCTTGCTTCTACCTTGACTTGTACTTAGTCTAAACTGTAGGATTTCATATTATAGTTATTATCTCTATTGTTTGAGCTGCGTATTTATTTTGGGACTACGGAACGGTATTCCGGGAGATCCCCCTGCATATTTACTTTGGGACTATAGGACGGTATCCCGGGAGATCCTCCTGTACATTTACTTTTGGGACTATGAGACGGTATCTCGAGAGATCCCCTGTTTTTGTTCTGTACACTGAACTGTATTGTTCTGTAATTTCCTTCTTGTTTAATTTCAGTCTTCTATTATACTACAATGTTTTCGCTCTGTCTTATTTTATTATATACGACCTGACCTTGTCCCTACTCGATCGAGGTTAGGCTTGGCACTTACTAGGTACCAATTGTGGTATACTCATGCTACTCTTCTGCACATGTTTTCGTGTGAAGATCTAGGTACTTCTTATCAGCCGCATTATCAGTGAGTCGAAACAACTTAGGAGACTTCAAGGTACATATGTCGCGTCCGCAGACCTCGGAGTCCCTTTTCTACTCTTCCCCATGTCCATTATCTTTTGTTTTTCTTTTGTTAGACTCTCATGTATAGATACACTAGGTTTCCTTCTGTAGTTTGTGATTCACGATGTTCGGGGTTTTGGAATATTGTGTGTTATTGGGTAGTTGGTTTTTGTACATGCCAAGCGGCATGGTATTCACTTATGTTGTTACTGTTACAGTTAGTTGTTAAATTTTATGTTTCTGTCACGATCCAAACCCAGACCCGATGGTGATGGCGCCTCTCGTGGGGACAAGGCCAGCCGACTAAACCCAATTCATCCTTTCAAAACGGTAGAACAGTTCATAAGCAGTTTAAATATGATTTAATGATAATAATTAGCGGAAGTACAACCCGACACAGCCCAAACCGCGGTGTCACAAGTCACGAGCATCTATTAAAGTATGAATACAACTACGAGGTCTAAAATATACAAAATAGGACAGATAAACAAAAGAAAGAAATGCGGTGCTGCGAACGCTGGCAGTCGCCTCACGAAACTCCGATAACTTAGCCTCCGATCAGCTCAAAACTCGCTACCGGGGGAACAAATACCTGCATCTGCACGCGACGTGTAGGGAGTAAAGTGAGTACTCCAACTCAGTGAGTAATAAAGGTAAATAATAACTGAGCAGTAAGAAATCACGTAAGGCAAATCATCATGTTGTATAGAAGCAGTATAAAACCCCTTGAGAAAAAGCAGTGAAGTTGTGAAATCTTTAGAAAATATCTTAGCTCAGTTTAAACCTCTTTTGAAAATGACTTTTTCAACAATTATGCAAATGAATGCAAAACAATTAGTGCAGATAAGCACAGAAATCCGTCCCTCGGCACAACACTCTCTCAATAGATAATGCCAGGCAATCAGGTAGATACCCCGTGAAGTAACACAGACAACAGATAATGGCAGACAAATGAAACGAAGTAAACACATAGGTCAGTATCATATAGTAACCGCTGCGACGTGCAGCCCGATCCATATATCGCTGCGGCGTGCAGCCCGATCCATATATTTCGTCGACGGCGCTCACTGGGGGTGTGCAGACTCCGGGAGGGGCCCCTTACGGCCCAAGCGCAATATCAAGCCATCTCGTGGCATCAAATCTAGGCCCTCGACCTCATATCGGTACCAGTATAACACTGCTGCGGCGCGCAGCCCGATCCCATAGTATCCTCACATCTGGCCCTTGGCCATACTCAGTCCAGAAATTATATAAGCCCCTCGGGCATTAGTAAAATAGTAGTTATCAACCCAAAACATCATTTAACATATCATTTTAGTTTCAAAAACCGAGTAAAAGTGGCTGAGTTGTAAAACAGTAGAAAACGGTGTGACTGAGTTCAAGTAGTAAATCAAAACAGTGAGGAAATAGTGATAAAAATCCCCGGAGGGTTCAATTAGTTGGCACGAAGCCCAAATGTGACAATCATCCAAATCATGATGATAACAAATAAGTTACAGTCAAATACGCGGTAAAATCATCAATCGGGACGGACCAAGTAACAATCCCCAATAGTAAACGACCCCATGCTCATCATCAAGCGCGTGTCTCACCTCAATATAGCACTATGATGTGCAAATCCGGGGTTTCAAACCCTCATAATATAATTTACAATCATTACTCACCTCGAACCGGAGAAATCCCTAGCTCACGACGCCTTTGCCCCTCAAATCGGCCTCCACACGCGTCGAATCTATCCAAAATCTGAACAAATACATCACAATATGCTAAGGGAACAAAGCCCAAGCGAAAACAATCAATAACGGGCACAAATCCCGAAATTACTAAAACCTGAGCCCCGGGCCCACTCCTCGAAACTCAGAGATTTTCACATCAACGGGTTCCTTATCTCCTCACGAGTTCATGCATACCAAAAGTTCTCAAATCCGACCCCAATTGGTCCTTCAACTCCCCAAATCAAATTTCAAAAATTCCAAGCCCTAGTTTCTTCCATTTTTAGCTTAAGTTCCATGAATTTCTAGGTTAATTTCACAATAAAATCACGTTTTAGGTTCAAAAAATCTTACCTCCAATCAGTTCTCCTTGAATCCCTCTTTAATCACCTTCAAAAAGCTCTCAAAATGCTCAGCTATGGAGGAAAAATGGCTCAAAATCGCGGATGAAATGTTTTATAACTTTCTGCCCAGTTCTGGAATTCCTTCATCGCGTTCGCGAACGCGAAGCACATCACTTAATTTCCCAAAATTAACCCTATGCGAACGCGAGACGCACCCCGCGAACGCGATGCATCAGCCTTCCTCTCCTACGCGAACGCGACACTACTCATGTGAACGCGAAGACCAATAACCACTGGACCCCTATTCCTTATACGCGAACGCGATAGGCTTTGTTCGAACGCGAAGCACGACCATCTGACCTTCCGCGAACGTGGACCCTCGAACGCGGACGCGAAGAGCAAATCACCTACCTCCCAATTCCTTCTTCGCGAACGCGAGATTCTTTACGCGAACGCGAAGAGTTAATTCTCTGCAACACCTGAAATGAGAAATCTGCAACTGTTAAACTTAGAAAATGGTCCGATAGACCACCCGGAACTCACCCGAGGCCCCCGGGACCTCAACCAAAAGCACCAACACATCCTAAAACCTCATTCAAACTTGTTCCAATCATCAAAACACCTCCAACAACTCTAAATCCACCAATTCACATCGAATTCAAGCCTAAGTTTTCTAAAAACTTTCGAAACTTGCTTTTGATCAAAAACCCAACCAAACCACGTCCGAATGACCTGAAATTTTGCACACACATCCCAAATGACATAACGAAGCTACAACAACTCTCGGAATTCCATTTCGACCCTCGGATCCAATTCTTGCCTACCAACCGAAAATCGCCAAAATACTAACTTCGCCAATTCAAGCCTAATTCTACACCGGACCTCCAAAACTAACTCCGATCACGCTCCTAAGTCACAAATCACCTCCCGAAGATAACCGAACCATCAAAATTCACATCCGTGTCCTCTAACATATAAGTCAACATCCGGTTGACTTTTTCAACTTAAACCTTCTTAAAAGAGACTAAGTGTCTCATTTCTTGCCAAAACCACTCCGAACGCAAACTATTCAACTTGATCACATGAAACACGGATAACGAAACATAAAGAAGCAGAAATGGGGAAAACGGAGCGATAACTCATGAGACGACTAGACGGGTCGTCACAGTTTCATTTCATTATTCCGCAAATGCCTTACCTAGTGGTAGAGACTAGGTGTCGTCACGACGTCATACGGGGAAAAAATTGAGTCGTGACATAATTTGAGAATTTAAAAGAAATAAAAGAATAACATAGCTTATTATGACTTTTTACTGATATAAGGTTATAAAGACTTGGCTTATAAGCATTTTGGTTCTTTACCAAATGTGTAAATAAATCAAAATGTGCTTATAAGACAGTTTGGCCAGCTTATAATTAAGCAGAGACGAATTCATGAATTAAATGATATAGGTTAACCTTTTAAGGTTCTTCGCGTTGAGACTATTAAATTTCTAAAATTATGAGTTTAGGTCTACTGTTGCAATCTTAAAATAAAAAATATAATCACTTACTTAGAGTGTGTAATTAAGTGCTTACTTTCAAGGATTCAAAAAGTATTCGATCTAGAAGGAAAAGTCAAAGGAAAATAGGTTATACAAACATGCTATCTCGTCAATCCATCATTACAACCCTCCCAAAAATAATGATAAATCTAATGATACCGTGTAATTAAAATTGTGAAAAGTTAGCCTCCATATTGATATGCTCTAATCATCTAGATGATTCTCAAATGAATTGGCCATATTTAATCAAAATAAAATGACCATCTAATCATAAAGTCATCCAAAATATATTTATAAAATCAAAATATTTGATGAGTAAATTCCTTGAATGGTCAGGCACGGGAACATCCTATCAAAGTTACTTTTATTTTTTTAGGACAATAAAATCGCCCAACTATTACATTTTGACTTAGAAAATAAGTACTATACCTTTTGATATGCCGTGTCATATTAAAACTCAACCCCACCCCTCTCCAAAGGTATATTGTCTGATTTACTGAATTAATTATATAGATAACCTTGAATATAAATTACTCATATAGATTTACAAAAAGAAGTCACTATATAAGTTTATTAGAATTTTGGGTTATGGATTAAATGTTTTTTATCACTAAAAAAAAATTAATATGACATGACATGTCAAAATGTATAGTATTTATTTTCTGAGTCAAAATGCAATTGTAGAATGCTTTGTTGCCCTAAAAGAAACAAAACTGACTTTGGTAGGATGTTCTCATAAGTTGAGTGACTATCTAAGGAATAAAGATCTAGAAAATAATTTGTTCAAAATTCCATACCAAAACCTCAACAACTAATATCAACATTAAATTTAAAAATCAATTAAAAGTGTACCTGTGGTGTTCCTTACTCCATACTATCATCTAAGACTAAACAAAAAGAAAGTAATTGTACAATGTAAGTCGCACCTTTAATTGAAACGTTCTCTCTTCAACTAATTAAGAAAAAATGATGAGGTTTAAAGTTATAACAGATATGTTGAGACGAACAACTCATGAGTAGAAGCATAATAGTGTATGTTTGTTGGAAATTATAAACTTACCATATCCAAATGCACTTTAGAGGAAAAATAAAAGTTTTTTTTAGGTCTTTTACAAAAGAAAACATTATTAACTTTATAATATTACAGGTCCTTCTATAAAAGAGGAAAGCTCACTAGTGAAAATTACTTTCGACTTTGAATTGCATTGACTCATTGAGTGATTAAAGAGCAAACAATTTTTGTAGCACGTTAATTTTTAACATAGTACACACCAAAAAATTGTGCTTAAATTCAAAGTAATACTAAAATATTTTAAGTTCCAATATGCGTAATAAGTTTATGTATCAAATATAAATGGTGATTAACATGAAATTATTTAAATAATAAACTTTACTTCAGAGGAAAATTAAGCTAAAATAAAAGTTGTAGGAGTATAATAGTGTGTGTGTTTGTGTTGTGTTTTAAAACTAATAGATGAGAGGAAAAATAATAAACTTCATAGGATAATCAATCCTCCTGCAGAAGAAAAAATTTATTACGTCGACGTCAAAATTTTTGTGGACAAAGCATATCATTCTAGGTTTGAGAGTTAAAAGAGAAGGATATGTAACATAGGTGAGAAAAAATAAAAAATACATCAAAAAAGGCTGAAAGAAAATATTACAAAAAAGGAAGCATTATTGATAAAGAGTACTCATGTTTTATCTATGGTATAACGGGAAAATACTTTTGTAAGGAAAATCTATAAAGTCAGATTGAACTATATATATGAAAAGAAAAATAATTAAATTAAAATGATTACCTCTAGTATTCGAAATGGCAATCATCTGGAAGGTAGATTGATGATATTACGTAATCAAATTATTCTTCGGATGCTTGAAATTTTATGTCACTGACTCATTTGCTCACATTTTAATTTCACAATAGGACATCCAAGTTTGTCTTGCATTATTGAAGAGTTATCATCTGGCAGACATGATAATTAATTAGTTTTCATATATTCAATGTTGGAACAACAAAGACACTCATTAAGAAATTATATTTACGGAAGATGAAAGAATAGTGAAAGAAATTATCTTGACATGAGAAAAAACAATGGATGAATCAGAATTTTATGATTGTGCTTTAAAAAGGATCTAAACTTGTTTTGAGGAAAAGTTTGTTGTAATCCTGTGAAGAGCCTCCGTACATACTTGTTTTGAATGTGAAGCGTTGTGATTGTTCGGTCGAGGCCTAATTAGGTTATTAATTGGGACTCTTAGGGTATTCAGGTAAACAAAAAGGATATTTTAACATTGCATTTAAAAGGGATTATGCATCTAATAGTTATGGCTTGTGACCCCTCATGAAGGGGTACGTAGGTTATTTGTCCTTAGTTATTTTTAAATTTTTATTAATAGGGTATTTAAGTTAATTAGAAGGGTATCTTAGTAATTTAATTTTTGTCTTATGGGCTTCTCACTTCAATCTTTTTTTATAACTAAAAAAAAAAAGGAAATTAAAAGCGTACTAAGAGATAATGACATTCATACCATCAACTTTTCTTTTCATTTTTGCTTGCATGCAAAATATTAATTATCCCTATTTCTCTCCTCTCCATTCCTCTCCTCTTCCTCCTATTCTCTTTCTTTCTCTCTCTCTCTCTAGAATCCTTTTATCCTTAACAAGGATTCAAGAGAAGTGAAAGAGGGGAGATGGGGCAACAAACGTTGATCTACAGCTTCGTCGCCCGGGGAACGGTGATCTTGGCAGAATACACCGAGTTCACCGGTAATTTCAGTAGCATTGCCTCGCAATGCCTTCAAAAATTACCTGCATCAAATAATAGGTTCACCTACAACTGCGATGGCCACACTTTCAATTTCCTCGCCGAGAATGGATTCAGTCAGTTTCCCTTTCTTTCCATATATTCACGTCGCATTTTATAATAAAAGTTTTTTCTACATTTACATGGACAATAAGGATTCATATATATAGCTAATCCTAATTTGTTTAACGTTGATATTTAGTTTTGTTGTTGCAATTTTGATCGATTGGATGCAGCATGGTAGAAAAAAGAATAAAAGGAATGATGTTGTTGCAAAAATTGATCGATTATGTGTAAAATTGCACAATGATTATGTTTATACGTCCTATTCGTTGAGGAGGTGTTCATTTCTAATGCATCTAAAAATCATTATCAGTGCTTGGTATGACATAAATATTTCTCACGATAAACTTATTTTCTGATACTTGAGGAAAATATATGTTCTCAGATTTTTTTTTTAATTTTAAAAATGACTTCTTCATACAAAATACACTAGGTTGTTTTATTTAGTTATCTCGAAAGATTACTTAATGGCGAACAAGAAGAAATGTTACCGGAATTAGTGAAAGAGAGTTTTGCGATTATGAGATATAGTTTGGGGTAATTTTTCAATATTGGTTTGAGATCGATTGGGAAAGCTTTTTTGGGTGGAGGTGATGAAGATATTGTTGGGCAAACAACATATGCTAGGGCCTAGGAGTTAGTAATTTTGTTCAATCCACCCCCCCCCCCCCCCCCAATATGTATATATATGGATTTCCTTTAATTTCTTTTCCATTTGTTAGCACCAATAGGTGAGTTAAAGAACTCAATATTTAGAAATGGATGAGAGAGGAGATACATATTAATTTCAGGCAAAATATTGTTAGTCTACGGCAAATTCTAATCCATCTTTCCTCTCTCGATGATATTTTGTTAAGATGTCACGTACCATAAGTTTATTTCACATTTCATCATCGTAAAATAATATATAGATTTCTACAAAACTTATGTGGATATTAGTGATGTGGAGATTAATGGGGAAACCAAGTGCTGTATTAAGTTATATGTCAATCGATTTTTCTTATACGACCAACCAAACATTGTATTATAACTTATATATAGGTGGAATTATATGGTGTTATTATTTTTTGTTAATACGTAAGATTTGTGTGAATGATATTGCAGCCTACTGTGTGGTTGCTACTGAATCAGCAGGCAGGCAAATTCCCATAGCCTTCTTGGAACGTATAAAGGATGATTTTAGCAAGAGATATGGTGGAGGAAAAGCTACAACAGCTACAGCTAAAAGTCTGAACAAGGAATTTGGGTACCTACTTTTGTTTATTATACACACAACCACAATATAGGCATATATTCTCTTACACTATCATGTCATTCAAAGCATATCAAGAAATGTAAAGAATTTTTAAACTATCACATTATTTTTACTCGTTGTATCAATTAATCTGTTTTATTTTCAAGACTCACTTTTTATGAAGGTTTATCAATCGATATCTTTCGAGATACATGATAGTATTCTAAAAATTATTTTATAATGACAGTGTATATAAGTCAAAGGTAGCTCTCCATAAACAATGAAAGTAATTATATTAAAAATAAAGCAGGTTACCTGCCAGGTAAAAGTGACCTTGTTATCTTCTATGCGTAGCAGTCGAATGTGTATAACTTAAAATCTGAATTACTTCAAATACCTTGTCTTTAGTCTAGGCATTGCCAAAACAATTGTTTCCCAAATTTATGAATCCCCTGTTGTAGGGCAAAGTTAAAAGAGCACATGAAGTACTGTGTTGAACATCCTGAAGAAATTAACAAGCTTGCTAAGGTGAAAGCTCAAGTTTCAGAAGTTAAGGGAGTGATGATGCAAAACATTGAAAAGGTAAGGAAACAATTTCTATGGTGAAAAGCTCAAGTTTTGCTTTCTCATTAAAAACTAACTATATATAGCATAAATCTGCTTTAAAAAATGTTGTCTTGATCAGGTTCTAGACCGGGGTGAGAAGATTGAGCTTCTGGTTGATAAAACAGAGAATCTTCGGTCACAGGTTAGCTTGATGCATATTGTTAATTTATAACAATCTTAGGATAATATTGTTGCATATATTAAAGGGCAGCCCAGTACACTAAGCTCCCGCTATACTAGGGGCCCGGGGAAGGGCCGGACCACAAGGGTCTATTGTCTTACCTTGCATTTCTGCAAGAGGCTGTTTCCACGGCTTGAACCCGTGACCTCCAGGTCACATGGCAGCCACGACGCCAAGGCTCCCCTTCTATCGTTGCATATATTAAGAACACCATAAAAGCTGGTAAGTTGTTTTGTGTGATTTTTTTTCAGGCTCAGGACTTCAGGCAACAGGGGACCAAGATAAGGAGGAAGTTGTGGTATGAAAATATGAAGATAAAACTGATTGTGTTAGGGATTATCATAGCTTTAATTCTCATTATCATTTTGTCCGTTTGCCCTGGCTTCGACTGCTTTTGATTTGCCTGATCATGCTGTCAGTGTCAATATTGTTCCACATACAAAATCTACTAATTATCAGTCAATTTAGCACACAAGGAGCTGGATTGGCCTAAATTATGATTGTAGATGTATATTAATCAGGATTAGTTTGTCTTAATTACTTTTCTTCTTTTGGGAATTGTCCCATTGTTTCTACGCTTCTTTGCTCTTTCTCCAAATGAAATTTCACAATTCTGTTGCAAATATTTAACATCTAAGCTTGGTAATTGTTCATGATTAGTTGATTTCAAATGCACTGTTCTCTTGTATATTTTTCTAACATGCCCAGGGGATTCAATATGCCTAGTAGGAGCATATCAACAACTTAATAAATTAATATTAAAAAAATGAAAAGACAGGGATATATTGGCAATTGTAACTTTTGTTCCAAAATGTAGTACACCTTTTAGGTGTACGTTGGATTGATTTTATGAAACGATAGACGTGATGGAATATTTGTCCACCTATCTACGATGCAAGTCAAAGTACTACCTTGGTTTCATCAAATAAGCTTATGTGAAGCTCATAAATTTAAAATCTTACGTCAAAATGACTTCTCACATCAGCTGGAAAATTAAAATCACATTAGTAAGCCAATAATTTTGTTCCCTTATCGTCGTAGTAAAAGGAACACACTCAGCTGTAAAATGAATAGTGAAAGAAAAAAAAAGGTCACAGAAATACTTAATAAAAAAAAAGAACAATATGCAAAAAAGTAAAGAAGGAAATGTATGTTGTACCAAAAATCAACAATAACAAAATCCACAGTGTGAGAAAAGAAAGAAAATGTGTGAGTTAATATCGACGCATGCAAGAAAAGAAGTAGTGTCCATATTATGATATTTGCTTATAAATAGGCATTCCTATTTATAAATCATCCCTCAAAATTTCTTCTTTCTCTTCAGAGTAATAAAATATTCTCTGTGTGGCCGTGGAATAGGAAAAAATTGCTGAACCATGTAAATCTTGTCTTGTCTTGTTTTGCGAGTTTTTATTATTTTTCTCTTGAAATTATTATATTCTTCATTTAGTCCGACACGCTTTCCGACAACTAGTATAAGAGTACAGACAGTATGATTCTGGTAGAAAGGTACGGTATTGATGCAATGTACTATTCACAAGAATAGTGCGGCATTATTTCTCATTAATACTAAAACTATTCACAATAGTGATAGTATTGTTGACCAATAGCGATTGTTGTCTACCTTACGGTTGGGACATCTTCTCTTACTCAGAGTAGTATTTGCATTTACTATTCACAGGCACTATTTACATATAAAAAAATTGTGAAAAATGGCATTAGAAGAAAGGAAGGTTAAGCTTAACAAGTTCAATGGCAAAGATTTTGGATTCTAAAAAATGCAAATAGAGGATTGTTTGTACCAAAAAATTTCACTTACCTCTGACTGGGGTAAAACCAAAGAAATGCCAAAGCGGATTGGGATCTATTAGATCTCTTGGTGTGATTCGTTTGATGCTAACACAAAATGTAGTGTTTAACATCATTAACGAGAAGACCACTGCAGGCTTGATGAAGGTGTTATCAAATATGTACGAGAAGTCATCCACTTCAAATAAAATCTATTTGATGCGTCGATTGTTCAACTTAAAGATGACAGAAGGTGGATCTGTTACGGAACATATCAATGAGTTTAATATAATATTAACTCGGTTGAGTTCTGTTAATATAACATTTGATGACGAAGTCAGGGTGTAGATTCTGCTATCATCTCTACCGGAGAGTTGGTCTGCAACAGTAACTGCAGCTAGCAGTTCATCGGGTAGTACCAAACTCAAATTGGATGATATTAGAGACTTGGTTCTGAGAGAAGATATTCGCCGGAGAGGTGATTCCCCAGGATCCGCTTTTAATTCCGAAAGCAAGGGAGAAGCAGCCAAAGAGGACAAGGCCACGGTCACGGCAGATCAAAGTCAAGGAGAAGAGGGCAATCCAAAAATCGCACAGACATTACTTGTTGAAATTGCAATAAAAAGGGCCATCACTACAATAGTCAGTGTAGAGAACCAACAAAGAAGAAGGATGAAAATTCAGCAAATGCAATTGCTGAACAAGTCGTGATGCACTAATGGGTTGTGTAGACAGTTCAGTCGAATCTTGGATTCTGGACTCGGGTGCATGCATCCTTTCACTCTAGCTCATGCAAAGAATTATTGCATAATTATATTTCTAGAACATTCGGGTAGGTTTATCTAGCAGACGGCGAACCTATTGTTGGGAAATGTGAAGTTCATATGAAGACTTCACAAGGGACGCTATCGAAATTACAAAATGTCTGACATGTTCATGGCCTCTAGAAAAATCTTATATCCATGGGTCAGATTGATAGTGAAGGATACACAATAGTATTCGATAACGGATCATGAAAGATAACTAAAGGAAATTTGGTCGTGGCATGAGGCTTCAAGAAGGGAACACTGTATGCAGCCGAAATACAGAGAGATACTAGCAGTAGTTCACCATGGCCGTGACACAATATCGTGGCACCGGCGGCTCGGGCATATGAGTGAAAAGGGAATAAAGTTGTTGGAATCCAAATAAAAATTGCCAAACCTCAAGCATGTTGAATTAGGTTTGTGCGAATATTGCATTTATGGGAAACAAAAAAGAGTTAGTTTCTCAAAGGCGGGAAGGACGCCAAAGAAAGAGAAGCTGGAACTAGTGCATACAGATGTGTGGGGCCCGGCTCCTATAACTTCTTTGGGAGGCTCACGCTATTATGTCAGCTTCATTGATGATTCCACGAGAAATGTATGGGTTTATTTTCTGAAAATAAATCTGACGTGTTTGTTACCTTTAAAAGATGGAAAGCAGAAGTTGAAAATCAGACAAGCCTAAAGTTAAAATGTCCGTAGTCTGACAATGGAGGAAAGTATGATAGTCAAGAATTCAAAGCATTCTGCTCGGAGAATGGAATCAAAATGATCAAGACAGTTCCTGGAACACCGGAACAATGGCGTTGTTGAGAGGATGAAAAGAACCCTGGATGAATGAGCCAAAAGTATGAGACTACATTCTGGATTGCCAAAGTATTTATGGGTCGAGGCTGTTAACACGGCACTTACCTTATAAATAGAGGGCCCTATGTACCGTTGAATTTTATAATACCTAAGGAGGTAACTCTCTAACATCTAAATTTTTTTGTTGTGTTGCTTATGTGCATGTAAACTCTAATGACAGAGATACGCTTGATCCTAAAGCCAAGAAATATTGGCTATGGCGATGATAATTTTGGTATTGATTTTGGGATGATCATAATAGAAAGATCGTAAGACACAAGAATGTCGCATTCAATAAAAATGTGATGTACAAGGACAAACTTGGAGTAGAACCAACCAGCACCAGCAGATAGACATCTGAAACAGTTAAGTTAGAAGAAATCTTAGAAAATAAAGTGGCTAGAGATATTACAACTGATTCTGAAACTGAAGAAGCAGAACCAGAAGCTGAATCTGGATTAGAATCAGAACCAGAACCAGAGATAGAATCAGACGGAGAACCACATTTGGAGCCAGGACTTGAATCAAATTCGGGGTCAGTTACTCCTGAACCTATATTAATGAGATCTAAAAGAGTTACAAATGCTCCAGATAGGTTAACTCTCTCTCTCTCTCTCTCTTTCTCTCTCTCTCTCTCTCTCTCTCTCTCTCTCTCTCTCTCTCCACTATTTACTTCTGATTGATGCTGGAGAACCATAACATTTTGTTGAAGCAATGCAGGTGATAAACTCTGATAAGTGGAAGCTGGCCATGAAAGAAGAGATGAAATCTCTTCAAAAGAATAAAATATGGATACTTACAGAGTTACCAAAAGGAAAGAAGGCATTGCAGAACAGGTGGGTGTACAGGGTCAAAGAAGAGCATGACAGTAAGAAGAGATACAAAGCACGATTAGTAGTAAAAGGATTTCAGCAGAAGGAAGGAATTGGCTACACCAGGATCTTCTCTCCTGTAGTAAAATTAACTACTATCAGGTGGTGCTAAGTATCATAGCTGCAGAAAATTTGCATTTGGAGCACCTAGATATTAAAATCGCTTTATTGCATGGTGACCTTGAAAAAGACATCTACATGAAGCAACTTGAAGGTTTTCAAGTTTCCGGTAAAGAAAACCTTGTGTATAAGTTGAAGAAGAGTTTGTACGGTTTGAAATAAGCTCCCCGATAATGGTACAAGAAATTTGATGGATTCATGTATAACAATGGTTTCACACGATGTGAAATGGACCATTGCTTTTATATCAAAATTTTGATGAATCCTATATCATTTTACTGTTATACGTTGATAATATGCTAATTGCAAGATCTAAAATAAATGAAATCAATAGGGCTAAGCAACAGTAGGCGGAGGAATTTGAGATGAAAGACCTAGGACCAACTAAGAAAATGTTGGGGATGAGAATTAGTAGAGACATGTCTGAAGGAACCTTAAAGTTGTCTCAAGAGAAGTACATACAAAATGTATTAAGCAAGTTCAATCTTCATGATGCGAAGACCATAAACACTCCACTAGGAAGCCACCTCAATATGTCTAAGGAGCAATCACCAAATACAGATGAAGAAAGAAGGCATATGTCAAAGGTACCATATGCTTCAGCAGTTGGAAGCTTGATGTATGCTATAGTGTGTACCATACTTGACATAGCCCATGCAGTCGGAGTTGTTAGTCGTTATATCTCAAATTCTAGAAAGGAACATTGGGAATGAGTTAAATGGATCTTGCGATTCCTCTAAGGCACTTCAGGTATGTCACTTTGCTTCAGAAAGTAGTAGTTTATTTTACAAGGGTTTTCTGATACAAACCTAGGTGGTGATCTGAATAGTTGAAAAAGTACCACCGGCTACATGTTCACATTGGATGGTACAGCTGTTAGTCTGATGTCCAAGCTTCAAAAAAGTGTTGTTCTATCTACAACTGAAGTAGAGTACATGGCAAACTCAGAAGCTGCGAAAGAGATGATAAGGCTTAAGAACTTTCCAGAAAAGTTGGGCAAGAAACAGGACGATTGTGAACTCTTTAGTGATAGTCAAAGGGCAATTCATCTTGCCAAGAATCCAGTATTTCATGCAAGATCGAAACATATCCAGCTGAGGTATCATCATATCCAAGAGTTGATAGAAGATGAAACTCTATCCCTAAAGATGATACCAGGATCGAAGAACCCGGCAGGCATGTTAACCAAAGTAGTTGGTGTTGATAAGTTGAGGTTGTGTATTGCCTCAGTTGGCCTTCAAAATTAATAACGTGAAGGCGCCACACAGAGACATGTAATATTCTTTTGATGTATATGGGTTTGTGGGGAAGATTGAAAGGAACAAACCCAGCTCTAAAATGAATAGTGAAAGAAAGAAAAAAAGGTCAAAGAAATACTTGATGAAGAAAGAGAACAATATCCAAAAGGCAAAGAAGGGAAATGTATGCTGCACCAAAGGTCAGCAGCAGCAAAATTCATAGTGTGAGGAAAGAAGAAAATGTGTGAGTTAATATTGACACATGCAAGAAAAGAAGCAATATTCATATTCTGAAATTTGCCTATAAATAGGGTATCCATTTTCTCAATTGTAAATCATCCCTCTAAATTTCTTCTTTCTCTTCGGAGTAATAAAATATTCTCTATGTGATCATGGAGTAGGCAAAAATTATCGAACCACGTAAATCTGGTCTTGTCTTGTTTTGCGAGTTTTTATTGTTTTTCTCTTGAAATTATTATACCCTTCATTTAGTATGACACGCACATGTCGCACACCTTCCTAGCCCCCACAAGCATCCCTTTCTCAAGGGACTAGAAAACGCCTTTTGCGATCACTTATATTTATTAAAAGTAAGTATATATGAACTTAAATTATGAAAACCATTTTACTCGAGACCAAACATGAAATTGCATAAGGAAGCTGTTTGCAACGAATTTTCGTCGGAAAATAAAACTACAATCACAAACAACTATAAAAAAAATAATTTTATTGATAAACATTGCGGGTTACAACTTTGTTTATCCTTTGATTCTTCCCTCTGATTTGTTATCCATAATTCGAGGCTATAACGGAGGATTTCTTGAACGTAGGATGATATGCATCTCATGATGTATTTGATGATCAAGAAGCGTGTAGCAGCACTCCATTTGGATCTTGAATGTTGCTAGAACTTTGAGCATGACATATTTGACATGTCTTTGATCTCTTAATGAATATTCCAAGAGTTTTATGGGATTTCAAAGATCGTATATTTGACCTCTTTTGTGCATATTACGAGAGTTTATGAAATTGCTCTGGTCCTCTTTGAAGGACATATGTAGCCTTATTTATAGGCATGAATTAGGGTTTGGGTAACCCAAATAGACTCCTAGTATTTCAAGAGTCGTCTTGAATTTATGATTTATCTTGATCTGCTAAAATTTCAGTGTCTACAGAAGCATCCAATATGATAGTGATGATAACGGATTTGTCTAAAGGTCCGGATGACTTAAATATTGTAAGAACCCCGTCCCACGAGTGGTTGGAGGTCTTGGGTCGTATTGTTATTCAACTGTCCGCTGGTAAATCTGGTCTAGAAGTTTTTATTTGGAGAAGGAACAATTTGGTGTAGTGTTGTTTCAGATCAGGTTTGTAGGGGGGAAGATCCAGTTTTGTGTGCCCTAGGAGAGAACCTTTGTTTGACTAGGTTGCACAATGACTCGAGACACGACTTTGAAGTTTGGTATATGACCGAGAACAGGATGAGCAATTCATGGAGTAAGATCTTGACGATTCTATCGGTGTATTGCGGACGTTGCTTGAGCTTTATGAGAAATGGAGAATTCATGGTATATTGTTTTTCAAGTTTAAAGGTGAATTCGTGGTTCGCAATTCAAAATAAAGCAAATTGGAAAAAATTTAAGTTGATGTGCTTGATGCACCACTTTACTTCAATTGAATTGTATATTATTTTTATGGTAAATTTCACAAATGGTCATATAATTATGTTTCTAAAACAAAAATTATAAGACTTTTATCAACTCATATTCTTTATTTTTATTTTTAATCAAATAAATATTGACCAAAAGACCTAAATTGATTTTTAATAACTCCTCTCGATAACAATTTTGCATAATCCTCATCTCCATAACTGGTTTCAAGCTTGCTAATAGGTTGTATTTTATTTTATAATTCTGAATTTAGGCATTTATAATGAAGTTATATTGTTGATTGCTTCACCTTATTTATAACCTTATCTTATTCTTTTTAGAAAAGTAAAAATCGCACGGGCTAGCCAACTTTCGGACTAGTCATTCAAAAATAGCCAACGTTTGCAAAGTTATTAAAAAATAGCCACTATTTTGCTGCAACAGGGAGCGGTCCAGCATAATATACTGGAGATCGGTGCAACTGTGTATGAACTTCCAGCATATTATGCTAGAACTCCAACACGCGAAAAGTTCCAGCATAATATACTGGAGATTGGAGCACATATGTATGAACTTCTAGCATATTATGCTGGACCGGTATATTATACTGGAACTCCAGTATATTATGCTGGAGTTCCAGTATACTTATGCTGGAACTCCAGTATATTATGCTGGAATTCTAGTATACTTATGCTGGAACTCCATTATAATATGTTGGAGTTCCAGTATACTTATGCTGGAACTCCAATATATTATGCTGGAGTATTTTCAGGATTTTGAACAGTGTTTTCGTTCAGATTTATCTTTACACGAAAAATGACCACTTGTATATTTTTGAATTTCTCCCCAAAAAAATTTAAGCATGTGAGTCGCAAATTATAGTCTACCTCAAGCCCAAATAAAAGTGAGAAATTATGCTAACATCCTGCGCAAAAATAATACATAATATTTTACAAAATTTTTATTACTCTATATATTTGAAATATTTTCATGTGTCTCCAACTTTAGTATTGTCACGATCCAAAATCCACTAAGGGCCGGCGCCGGACACCACTGCCAGGCAAGCCAACCAAATACTTAATTAAATCTTTGCTTTAATACTCTTGAAATCTATGATTTTTCCTTCAAATTCACCATTTTAAAAAGATAATCGTCTTAAATCAAATTAAATAATAAGCAGTTGATATAAAATACTTTACAACCATCCCAGAATCCGGTGTCACAAGTGCATGAGCTCTTTCTAAGAAACAATACAATACAACATCCATCCGGAATACAAATGGACAGAAAGTAAATACAATATACTGGAAGGGACTATACTAGCTGCGGGCCGCCTCGAGTAATGCAACTCACCTACTCCCAGTATCATCCATGCTGCTATGTCCAGTAGGCCACTAGAAGTACAAGTGCCTGTGAAACAAAAATGCACAGAAGTGTAGTATGAGTACAAAAACAACGTGTACTCAGTAAGTATCCCGCATAATCTCGAAGAAGTAGAGACGAGAAGGCAACTTCGACACTTACTAAAGGTCCAGTAATAGTAATATTAACACGATGACTCACGGATTTATTAAGAACAACAGTAGATTCAAGTAATTTGCTAAACAGGTAAAAGTCCCTCTTATTTTAACAGTCTCCGGATTCATAATCCATTAATTAACAATTATCTCAAGTCGGGAGAGCAGATATTAGTATCAACAAAGATCAAAGCAAGCAATACAAGCATGCGCAACTCATGCCGAGGTCGTACGGTCCGATCCAACAATATTTAAAATGTGCACTGCTGAGGGTCGAGCGGCCCGAACCATAGATGCATCTATTACCCCCACTCGCAAATCATACATGCGCGCGGTCAAATTTAAATAAACAATCACCCTGCTCGCGTACCATACATGCGACGCAGGTACACATAGAAATACATGCTCAACGGCAAATTAAGAATTTTTCGGGGAATGTTCATCCCATTAGAAGCCAATTCTCTTTTAATGAATTAAGGAATAAAGTTTAATTCTCTTAGAAATTTATTTACCAATTCGATAGGATTTCAACAATTCATACTATCAATAACATTACAAGTATTCCAAGTACAGCATGCTTTTGGGTCCTAGACTACCCGGACAAGAACATAATAGTAGCTACGCACGGACTCTCGTCACCTCGCGTGTATGTAGCCCCCACAAATAGGAGCACATAACCAATTAATTCACCTATGGGGACAATTCCCTCTCACAAGATTAGAAAGGAGACTCACCTCGCTCCGAAGATCCATAACCGGCCTTAACGCCCTTCCGAAAACTCAAATTGATGCACAACGCTCCGCAATTAGCCAATAGTTATGCAAATCCATTATTATATACTCAATTACTCATTACAATCGAATTTATAACAACTCCTAACCCCGGTCAAAAAATTGACAGAAACGCCCTCGGGCCCACGTGCCCGGATTTCCAAAATTTTCAAATAATAAGTTTACCCATAGCCTCACGAACTCAAATATATAATTTTCTCTTAATTCCATACCCAAATCGTGGTCAAATTCCAAGAATATGATTTTCTAGGTTTTTCTACCAAAACCCCATATTTCTACCAATTTACATGACAAAATCTATACATAATCGATGTATTTAACTTAAGATGGATGGGATTAGCTTACCTTATCGTTGATGATGAAAAATCCCACTTGAAGCTTCCCCAAAAATCGCCCAAGCCAAGAAAATATGAGAGAAATGGCCAAAACCCATTTTTTAAAACACATTTCTGCCTCCAGCACTATCCGCACCTGCGGTTCTTTGGCCATTTCTGCGGTTCTACATGTGCGATCCAGCCAACCGCTTCTGCGGTTTCCTCCAAGCTCCTATTTTCCGCTTCTGCGCTACCATTACCGCAGATGCAGTCCCGCTTCTGCGGCCAAACGACCGCATCTGCAGCCCCAGCTTCCTTTTGCCAAACCGCATCTACGACCACTGGGCCGCTTCTGCAGCTCCGCACCTGCGGCCTTTTTCTCGCAGGTGCGGTTACACCAGCAACCAGCAACTTCAGCCTTCCAAAAATCCATTTTTTGATCCATTAACCACCCGGAATCCACCCAGGCTCCTGGGACCCTAACCAATCATACCAACCAGTCCCAAAACACATTACGGACCTGCTCGAGGCCTCAAATCATACCAAACAACGCCAAAACCAAGAATCGACCTCCAATCCAAGCTTTATGAACTTTAGAATTTCAAACTTCTACTTTCGATGTTTAAACCTATCAAATCACATCCGATTGACTTCAAATTTTGCGCACAAGTCATATTCGACATTACGGACCTATTCCAACTTCCGGAATCGGATTCCGACCCCGACATCAAAAAGTCCACTTCCGGTCAAACTTCTCAAAAACCTTCAAATTTCTATCTTTAGCCAAATGACTCCAAAATGACCCACGGACCTCCGAATTCATTTCCGATCGCGCTCCCAACTCCAAAATCACCATACGGAGCTACTCGCTGACTCGGAATCCCAAACGGACATCGATAACACTGAAATGCACTTCCACCCAAACTTATAGAATTTCTTCCAAAATGCTAACTTCCACCATAGGCGCCAAAACGCTCCCGGGTCATCCAAAACCCAACCCGGACATACGCCCAAGTCCGAAATTATCATACGAACCTGCTGGAACCTTCGAATCCTGATTCCCAGGTCGTTTACTCAAAAATCCGATCTTAGCTAATTCTTTCAACTTAAAGCTTCTGAAATGAGAATTTCCTCTCCAAGTCAGCTCCGAACTTCCCGAAATTTAATTCCGACCACGCGTACAAGTCAAAATGCCTGAATTGAAGCTGCTCACGGCCTCGAACTGCTGAACGGCGCGCTAGGGCTCGAAACGACCGGTCGGGTCGTTACATCCTCTCCCACTTAAACATACGTTCATCCTCGAACGTGCTAGGAACTGTGCTGGGATTGTCTGGAGTCACTGCTTAATACCTCGTGCACCTACCCGTGCTACCACAACTCAGTTGGGCACATCAGCTCGATCAAATCTAAAGATAACCTCTTCCATTTAGGCAAATAAGCCTTGGAACCCAGTTTCAACATCCGAAATTCTCTGACAGGCCTGCTTTCAACATACGCTCACCGTATCATTCAGCACACGCTGTAGCAGAACATGAATGCACACCCTTGCTGATTCCACACCATGCGCCCCATCATTCACCAGACCATAATAACATTCTCTGATCGTATTAGTCAACATTTCACGAATATGATGCTCACAATGCACCCCATGACGTATATATGTCATGCTCTAATTCTTACAATACCGCCACGACGGAAGAGATGTGTAGAATTCTATACCCAGCTGTCGAATCGACAAATCATTGGGTCTATGCTCCTGACAAGAACCATCAGCTCATTCTGAACCAAATAATGGTCTTAGCTCATTAATATACTTCATATAATCAGATTGCACTGATCCTGAATCCAATGATCTCGTCTCACCCAGTACGAAAAGCTCAGGTAATAAGCCACCCCGGACATGATCAAAAGTCTTATATGATGCGACAACGTGCCAATAGGCTACCAATTCGAACGCGATACAATAGGAAAACAAACTCCAAAAAGGAGATCCAGTTACCCGGCTCGCGAATCATGCATGCGATGCGGGCACACAGCTAATATATGTTCCTCCCAGGAAAGGAGGAAACAAAACACATAAAACAGACACGGGAAAACTGTACTCAACGTCTCGCTGTTGCGATGTGCAACCCGATCCAAATAACATACCTATGGCGGCGTGCCACCCGATCCACACATAGAATTCACATAAGGAGATATACATCGAGCTAAATTGCTCATTACAACAAAATACCGAATATCGGTCACCAGCACGCTAAGTGCATAATACCATCCCTGGGGAGACATATAGTGCCATAGGCTACAAAACTCAAGCACAACTGAGGTGCGATATACGATCTGAATCCCGAGAGCCATCCTGCTCATATAACATCATCTTTACGCGGAACCTCAACACATAAGAAATTCACCAAGCTGTCTCACAACTCATACGGCACAATATATCATTACATGAAATAGATGACGATGAAATAGTACCCCGACTACTTGTTCAAAGGAGCGCATTGCTGAAATGAACATATCTGGCCTGATATAGAGCCCATATTCACATTTAGATCCATCCACAGACCTCAAGCTGATTCTGATCGCACTGAACTAGACTAATAACCTTTCAAAGGTCCATAATAGCTCCCCTTTCTCTCTTAACACATAAGAACAACCATCATAACCGGAGTAATCATCCAAAGTCCACAACCCAATAAACCGAGTGCCCTCCAGGAGTCAATTCTCAAATTTACGATGTCACCACAATCCTCATACTTGGTTTACTCTTCAACCACTCAAGTGGCTACAGGCCACACTTATTCAACCTTCCCGTGAGCATGCTCCCACAACCTTCCGTAACAGATAACAGACCTGAACCTCCAACCCACCGGCCGCGCTAATGCTAAAAAAATGATCAAGAATCCTTAACCAGGATGCAAAGCCTTTTTCACAAAACACCGATCTCATGTGACGCTGAAGACAATACCAACTTACTTTAAACATCGAAACTACTTTCCTGCTCATCCGAGCTCGTGAAATATATGCCAACACCAAACTGTAACCTTGATCCTCTCTTCGAATTCCATACCACTCGCTGCGCCCAACATGCCATCATACGATAGAACGCGATCTTTCATCATAAATCCATAACCACAAATGGATTGATCACTTCATCATATAAAACTCTTCACTTATCTCACTTCAGGAGATCCTTAGCAACACACATGTGTACTCTCATAACCGTAGCACACGCAATTCTCTAAGTAGTGGTCTAAGCTACCACAGCCCCTCCGGAATCCGCCTACACATAACAGGCCATAACAGTAGAATACTTCTGAATAACATCAATTACGGCGGACGACAGGCCTCGCACGTATCGCCACAAATCACTTGGATAATTTGCTGAAGGAACTGATTACTACCACCAATATGCCAATTCAACTATGGCTAACCGGTCTATCTCCTTCCAATTTATCCTTGATTGCCTTAGAAATAATAATAACTCCATTCAACACATGACACACTCCATCCGCACTCATCCCGAGTGTCCTTGAATCACGAGACCATGCTGTCTCAAATCCCCCGAACCATTTCATACCTCCCAATTGCTACACTGCATGTCGAAACATCATAGAACATCCTGTACCCCTTCTCGTAAGCTGCTACCAAGCTTGATTCCTAACCGTACCTATAGGCTCCCAATCATTAATCACCACGCTTTGCCCTTTTGAACCCACTAGGACCGTTGCTGAGAGCCACCCGCTCTGACTTGGCCCCGAATATAATCAATTCCATAAATCTTCTAGCACATGAATCCCCCTCGGCAAAGCACCCGGCAGAATCACTTCCCTTAAAACCCACATCTATACAAGGCATAAATCCTTAATCCTTCCCCAAGTCTGAACATGGGCCAATAAGGCCAACCATAGCACACCTTAAACAATTCCTTTGCTCAATCACCGCTTATGTCTTTTCCGTAGCCGGAATGAACCATCAACATGCTAATAACAAGAAACCTCGCATGTAGTTAACCATGCAACCCTAATCACAGGCGGTGGGACTCTTCCACTTAGCTTGAAGCCATTATTATGCAACTCTGGACTCCGCCAGGATCCCTTTATTTCGTATTGACATAACCTTGCGCAATCAACCGACAAAATTCTCGAAATCTTTCTGTAAAACCCCTTTTTATACTCTGAATAATCAACCACGTGCACACGACCGATCTCCTTGCTGCATAACCAATAGAATTTCCGCAGAAGCTTCGCCAACCATGCAACTGCCAATCCGCTCACTGGGGATAACCCACTTGTGGGATTTACGTGCTGACGTCTTCCAACGCTGCTACATGGGGTGCAATCACCATGACATTAATGGCCCCTCCTGGGTCCAAGCTCACTCTCTAGCCGCACAAGTCATTCACCCCTCGAGGACACCAATTTAAATATGCGGCAACATCCTTCCAATTCAGAGTTAGGTTGTATCCTTCTCCATTTCTAGTAGCTCATTTCCGTTATATCAGATCTCCTACCGTGTGATAGCCCACACTCCAAATAAATCCGTAGGCTCAAATCATTAATCACAAAAATTCCCAAATCACCCCAAACTCTCCCACTTTGGCGAAACTCATGTCTTTAGTCGACTACTCGACCTTTGCTTCTTATGTCTGGCCTTCTAGAAATTTTAACTACCGCCTGACGCTCCCCACATGTCCTTCCTCATCCTTTGCTGCTCAGTCGTTGCCTTAAATAAAATCTATCTCTTTGGCACTTAGACCCATATTTGCTGCTAACTTTAAATATTTCCGAAGATCATCTTCCTCGAACCGTCGACACTAGAAACACTGATTCAATCCTGAACTACCGCACCCCGCGGTATCTGACAGCCGCATCTTCAATACTATTTCACAATGTCTTACCCCAAAGGCGAATTATAGAAGATCATAACACCGGTGAACTTAGTACATTCAATAGGGACAACTACACCTCATCATAGAAGAAAACTCTACCACACCCGCAAATACCAAACCTCATTACCCCATCAACCTAAATCTGCACATTCTTAGTTCGATTGCCTTTCCTCCGCCAGAAGTAAAATATCGAATCTCTAAATCATGCACTGAGTAAACCTCCCTTCAAGTCTTTCTCTGCCCCGACACGTAGGCAAACATCCTACCATCATATCAATACTGCGGAACAATTGTTCATAGCATCATGGCAACTTGTGCCTAGCCTCAGAGCTCTTAGAAGCACCGCTATTGAGCAGAAACGACAGAATATCCTTTCACGAGGCGGCGATAATAGCCCAGACAACTATGCAGGGAGAAACATCCCGCACCACATCGTTAGTACCATTACAATTCTTCAATTCTCGGTTTATAGCCAGCGGTTCGAGTCGCGTAAGATTGAGTAGGAAGAAGCAAGAGCATAAGCCTCAAGGAATCAAATCGCATGATAAGGAATCAAGAAGGGAAGTACTCCTAACAGTCCTGCAGCCTCCCGAAGATAAGTACAGACGTCTCCGTACCGATCCGCGAGACTCTACTAGACTTGCTCATGACTCGTGAGACCGTAGGAACCTAGCGCTCTGATACCATGTTGTCATGACCCAAAATCCACTAAGGGCCGTGATGGCGCCGGACACCACTGTCAGGCAAGCCAACCAAATACTTAATTAAATCCTTGTTTTAGTACTCTTGAAATCTATGATTTTTCCTTCAAATTCACCATTTTAAAAAAATAATCGTCTTAAATCAAATTAAATAATAAGCAGTTGATATAAAATACTTTACAACCATCCCAGAACCCGGTGTCACAAGTGCATGAGCTCTTTCTAAGAAACAATACAATACAACATCCGTTTGGAACACAAATGGATAGAAAGTAAATAAAATATACTGGAAGGGACTATACTAGCTGCGGGTCGCCTCGAGTAATGCAACTCACCTAGTCCCAGTATCATCCATGCTGCTACGCCCAGTAGGCCACTAGTAGTACAAGTGCCTGTGCAACAAAAATGCACAGAAGTGTACTATGAGTACAAAAACAACGTGTACTCAGTAAGTATCCCGCCTAATCTCGAAGAAGTAGAGACGAGATGGAAACTTCGACACTTACTAAAGGTCCAGTAATAGTAATATTAACGCGATGACTCACAGATTTATCAAGAACAACAGTAGATTCAAGTAATTTGCTAAACAGGTAAAAGTCCCTCTTATTTTAAGAGTCTCCGAATTCATAATCCATTAATTAACAATTATCTCAAGTCAGGAGAGCAGATATTGGTATCTACAAAGATCAAAGCAAGCAATACAAGCATGCACAACTCATGCCGAGGTCGTACGGCCCGATCCAACAATATTTAAAATGTGCACTGCCGAGGGTCGAGCGGCCCGAACCATAGATGCATCTATTACCCCTCTTACGAATCATACATGCGACGCGGTCAAATTTAAATAAACAATCACCCTGCTCGCCTACCATACATGCAACGCAGGTACACATAGAAATACATGCTCAACAGCAAATTAAGAATTTTTCGGGGAATGTTCATCCCATTAGAAGCCAATTCTCTTTAATTGATTTAAGGAATAAATTTTAATTCTCTTAGAAATTTATTTACCAATTCGATAGGATTTCAACAATTCATATTGTCAATAACATTACAAGTATTCCAAGTACAGCATGTTTTTGGGTCCTAGACTACCCGGAAAAGAACACAATAGTAGCTACGCACGGACTCTCGTCGCCTCGTGCATATGTAGCCCCCACGAATAGGAGCACATAACCAATTAATTCACCTATGGGGAAAATTCCCTCTCACAAGATTAGAAAGGAGACTCACCTCGCGCCGAAGATCCATAATCGGCCTTCCACGCCCTTCCGAAAACTCAAATTGATGAACAACGGTCCGAAACTAGCCAATAGTTATGCAAATCCATTATTATATACTCAATTACTCATTACAATCGAATTTATAACAACTCCTAACCCTGGTCAAAAAATTAACAAAAACGCCCTCGGGCCCACATGCCCGGATTTCCAAAATTTTTGAAGAATAAGTTTACCCATAGCCTCACGAATTCAAATATATAATTTTCTCTTAATTCCATACCCAAAATCGTGGTCAAATTCCAAGAATATAAATTTCTAGGTTTTTCTACCAAAACGCCAAATTTCTACCAATTTACATGCCAAAATCTATACATAATCGATGTATTTAACTTAAGATGGATGAGATTAGCTTACCTTATCGTTGATAATGAAAAATCCCACTTGAAGCTCTCCCAAAAATCGCCCAAGCCAAGAAAATATGAGAGAAATGGCCAAAACCCGATTTGTAAAACACCTTTTTGCCTCCAGCACTTTCCGCACCTGCGGTCCTTTGGCCCCTTCTGCGGTTCCGCAGGTGCGATCCAGCCAACCGCTTCTGCGGTTTCCTCCAAGCTCCCATTTTCCGCTTCTGCGCTTCCATTACCGCAGATGCGGTCCCGCTTCTGCGGCCAAACGACCGCATTTGCGGTCCCAGCTTCCTTTTGCCAAACCGCATCTGCGACCACTGGGCGGCTTCTGTGGCTCCGCACCTGCGGCCTTTTTCTCGCAGGTGCGGTTACACCAACAACCAGCAACTTCAGCCTTCAAAAAATCCATTTTTTGATCCGTTAACCACCCGGAATCCACCCGAGGCCCCCGGGACCCCAACCAATCATATCAACCAGTCCCAAAACATATTACGGACCTGCTCGAGGCCTCAAATCATATCAAACAACGCCAAAACCAAGAATCGACCTCCAATCCAAGCTTTATGAACTTTAGAATTTCAAACTTCTACTTTCGATGTTTAAACCTATCAAATCACATCCGATTGACTTCAAATTTTGCGCACAAGTCATATTCGACATTACGGACCTATTCCAACATCCGGAATCGGATTCCAACCTCGACATCAAAAAGTCTACTTCCGGTCAAACTTCTCAAAAACTTTCAAATTTCTATCTTTAGCCAAATGACTCCAAAATGACCCACGGACCTCCGAATTCATTTCCGATCGCGCTCCCAACTCCAGAATCACCATACGGAGCTACTCCCAGACTCGAAATCCCAAGCGGACATCGATAACACTGAAATGCACTTCCACCCAAACTTATAGAATTTCTTCCAAAATGCTAACTTCCATCATAGGCGCCAAAACGCTCCCGGGTCATCCAAAACCCGACCCGGACATACGCTAAAGTCCGAAATCATCATACGAACCTGCTGGAACCTTTGAATCCTGATTCCGAGGTTGTTTACTCAAAGATCCGATCTTAGCTAATTCTTTCAACTTAAAGCTTCTGAAATGAGAATTTCCTCTCCAAGTCAGCTCCGAACTTCCCGAAATTTAATTCCGACCACGCGTACAAGTCAAAATGCCTGAATTGAAGCTGCTCACGGCCTTGAACTGCTGAACGGCACGCTAGGGCTCGAAACGATCGGTCGGCTCGTTACAAGTATTTGTTTTTCTTTTTTCCTACCCTCGAATTATCCATTGAAGAAACAGATCCAAGTGGAGCAGCATGAATATAGATGAATCATTTTAACTCAACTCCAGCTAATTAGTTTGTTGTAGATAATGAAAGGAATTTTCTTATCTCCATAAATCAATTTCAAGCTTATTAATGGGTATTTTCACCAAATTGCAAAGTTGTTATCATATAGAGAGGAGTTATTAAATAGCAATTCAGGCTCTTTTAATTGGGTCAATATTTATTATATTAAATAAAAATACGGAGCAAAAAATTATTGCATTGAGAAGTTATATTCTGGTAATTGATATTTTTGTACTACTAGAAATCCGGAAAAAAGCGATCACAAAAAGCAATCAAAGTTGGTCGCTTACAGGTCAAAAAGTGACCAAAAAGCGTCCAAACTGGCTTGGTCGCTATTTTGCTTGTCCCTTTACCTTAGAGACCAAAGGTCGTCGCTAATTAGCGACCAACTTTGGTCTCTAAGGTAAAAGGAAACAATATATCGACCAACTTTGGTCGCTTTAATATTCTAATAATATAAATTTAGTGACCAAAGTTGGTCTCTATATTTAAATTATATTTTTTTTATTTATTATTAATCAAAATATAGCGACCAACTTTGGTCTGTAAACCAAATATTATATTTTAAAATCTGGAAAATAGCGACCAAAGTTGGTCGCTTTTTTTTTTTTTAAATTTTTTAAATTTTTTTTAAACATAAGCGACCAAAATTGGTCGCTAATTTCAAGAATTTAATTGTTTTTTAAACGTAAGCAACCAAAATAGGTCGTTATTTTCCAGATTTTTTTAATAGAATAGCAACCAAAGTTGGTCGCTTTTTAGGAAATCTGGGTTAATTAGCGACCAACCTTGGTCGCTATTGCCCAGAAAATATTTTTTTAAAATAGAAAAGCGACCAAAGTTGGTCGCTTTTCTGGGTTTTATTTTGGTAGAAACTGCCTGTTTTGGCAGCTACACCACCTGCCAGCATACCAAATTCCCTATTACAAGCAACAACAACAACAATACAACCAACAACAAAAATAACACAACAACAACAACAACACAACAACAACATTAACAACAACATTAAAACCAACAAAGTATAAAGTTCTATAGAACTAACACATTAAGCTAACAAAACTAAGTTAACGCTTATTACAAGCTCATTCGAAAACCGGTTCTATTGTCTAGTTCAAAGTATATAAAGTACTCAAGGAGTGTTCTTTCAGCATCCTCGTCCGAAAGTTGGATTGTCTCGCCCGACTCATTAGGTGGCTGACTGCATATGAATTCCTCCAAGTCAGCTGTGAAGCGACCCTATAAGAAAAATTACATTGAATTAGTATTTCAAAATTTATATAAAATTAAATCAAAATACTTAATGAAAAGTAAAAAACTTACATGTACAGTCGAGGCTCGGCCCTCGACCCACCTTTCTGGATCAGTCTCTTTCTTCTTCTTTACAATACGAGTCTCATTGAATAGCTCATCTTGCTTTATTGGCATCATAAAGCTGTCTGGTGGCTTTGGTGATTATCCTCGTAGTACTATTACTCGTGATGAACTTGGATACAGAGAATAACTTGGATACAGTACCTGACATGGTGTGTCTTTGATCAATTGTTGTTCTCATTAGCGACAATGATGATGAGAAGGCAATGGCATGTGTTTCAGATAGTGATGGTGTAGGTAGGAATTTAATATTTCCTAAGCAGATAAAAGAAAAGGTTATAGAGGAATTCTCTACTTCATTTTCCAAGAGGAAAAGAAGTTTAATTGAGAGTGACAAGGTTGATGGTAATGGAAAGTTGTCCGTTGCTCATGGCAGTTCACGTAAAACGGGGATCATAAGACTCTGTGAGGACAAAGACGAAAGGAAGTTTTATTCTCAACTTTCTTCCAAGTCTGATCCGTACAAGCTTAATGGGATTGGTGATATTTCTTCGGATTCAGACAATGATTCGAGTGACAAAAGTATGGAAATGCTAATCAAAAGAATTAATGGTAAAACGTTTTTCTTGGAAGAGAAGGATGATGAACTCTGCATGAACATGATATTTGCACTTTATAGGCAGCAGATTTCTCCAAACTTCTCTTCCTTAGAGAAGCGTTTTACCTTTAATTCTTTTGATTAGCATTTCCATACTTTTGTCACTAAAATCATTGTCTGAATCTGAATAAATATCACCAATCTCATTAAGCTTGTACGGATCAGACTTGGAAGAAAGTTGAGAATAAAACATCCTTTCGTCTTTGTCATCACAGAGTCTTATGATTCCCGTTTTATGGGAACTGTCATGAGCAACGAGCAGCTTTCCATTACCATCAACCTTGTCACTCTCAATTAAACTTCTTTTCCTCTTGGAAAATGAAGTAGAGAATTCCTATATAACCTCTTCTTTTATCTGCTTATGAAATGTTAAATTCCTACCTACACCATCACTGTTTGAAACACATGCCATTGCATTCTCATCATCATTGTCGCTAATAAGAACAACAATTACAGACCCACTCTGCCAGGTACTGTATCTAAGTTATTCTTGATGGAAGTTCCATTGCATGTCTAATAAAGTCATCAACCCCTTCTATAAAATCCTCCCGCATTCTCCGCCGATTAGGATAAATCCTATTGTATATCCAAGTTATAAACTAAAATTCCAATACATAAACTAAAAGTCCTATTCATATCCTAAAGGCCCAATTCATGTCCTAAAAGTTCAATTCATATCCACAAAAGTTCAATTCATATCCTAAAATTTCAATTTATAAACTAAAATTCCAATACAAAAACTAAAAGTCCAATTCATATCCTAAAAGTCCAATTCATATCCTAAAGGCTCAATTCATATCCTAAAAGTTCAATTCATATCCACAAAAGTTCAATTCATATCCTAAATTTTCAATTTATAAACTAAAAATCCAATACATAAACTAAAAGTCCAATTCATATCCTAAAGTCTCAATTCATATCCTAAAGGTTCAACTCATATCTTTAAAAGTTCAATTCTTATCCTAAAATTTTAATTTATAAACTAAAATTCCAATACATAAATTAAAAGTCCAATTCATATCCTAAAGGCTCAATTCATATCCTAAAAGTTCAATTCATATCCACAAAAGTTCAATTCATATCCTAAAATTTCAATTTATAAACTAAAAGTCCAATTCATATCCTAAAGGTTCGATACATATCCTAAAGGCTCAATTCATATCCTAAAAGTTCAATTCATACAGAAAAATTTCAATTCATATCCTAAAGGCTCAATTCGTATCCTAAAAGTTCAATTCATACACAAAAATTTCAATTCATATCCTAAAGCCTCAATTCATATCCTAAAAGTTCAATTCATACACAAAAATTTCAATTCATATCCTAAAGGTTCAATTCATGTCCTAAAGGTTCAATTCATATCCTAAAGGTTCAACTCATATCCTAAAAAGTTCAATTCATATCCTAAAATTTCAATTTATAAACTAAAATTCCAATACATAAACTAAAAGTCCAATTCATATCCTAAAGGCTCAATTCATATCCTAAAAGTTCAATTCATATCCTAAAATTTCAATTTATAAACTAAAATTCCAATACATAAACTAAAAGTCCAATTCATATCCTAAAGGTTCAATCATATCCTAAAGGCTCAATTCATATCCTAAAAGTTCAATTCATACACAAAAATTTCAATTCATATCCTAAAGGCTCAATGTCACGACCCCAAATTCCCAAACCCGATCGTGATGGCGCCTCTCGTGAAGACAAGGCCAGCCAGACCAAACAGAACACCTCTTTTAAACAGTTAAATACCATAAACAGTTGTTAAACATGATATAATAGTCATAATTTACGGAAATAACGATAACAATAGGAGAAACCATCCCGACACAGCCCAAATCGGGGTGTCACAAGTCATGAGCAACTAAGAAATCCAGATATGAGTCTACTGAACACTAAATCCGGTGTAATAGTTCTAGAAACATGAAAATGATAAGATAGGGGAGGCACGGGGGCTGCGGACGCTGACAGCTACCTCGTAATCTCCAAATCACTGCCTGGACTGGGAGGATCAGCACTAAGGAGCGGTCTCTGCTATGCCTGAATCTGCACACACGGTGCAAGGGGTAATGTGAGTACTCCGACCCAGTGAGTAATAATTATAAATAATGGCTGAAAGTATGAAAGCACGTAAAGGCACAAAGCCATTCTATATTAAGCAGTAAAATTACTTAAAGCAGTAAATCAGGGAAGAACCCCAATGAAATCTCTGTAAAACAAGTAAAACATGTAATTTAGTAGGAAAATAACAAGTAGAAATCCGCCCCTCGGGCACAGTGTCAATCACTCAAAACAGTATCAGCCCCTCGGGCTCACTCTCAGATCAAATGGGTACCCGCGCTCACTGTGGGTGTGCAGACTCCGGAGGGGCCCCTTACGGCCCAAGCGCNTCCTTCGGCCTGCGAAGTAGCTGCTGCTGTGGTGGCTGAAACTGGCTGAGCCAGGCCAGTTCAAACTGTCAAGATCTGTGCCAAGGTCTCCTATAGACCCGGGATCACGATGGGCACAACTGGTGCCTGAACTGGTGCTGCTGGAGCCTGCTCCTGAGCTATGGAAACTGGTGGATCAACAGGTGCTGCCCTCGCTACTCTGCCTCTGCCACGACCACGACCGCATCCACGGCCTCTGGTGGCCTCAGTGGGTGGTACTGGTGGTCATCCACCTCGTCCGGTAGCGCGATTCCTCGCCATCTGCGAGAGAATAGAATAACAAAAGTTTAGCACTCGGATCAACAAGTTCGCACGACAAGAATTTCAAGAATGTGAGGTTTTTCCTAAAAGGTTCTGCAGCCTCTCGAAGATAAATATAGACATCTCCGTACCGATCCGCGAGACTCTACTAAACCCGCTCATGACTCGTGAGACCTAGTAACCTAGGCTCTGATACCAACTTGTCACGACTCTAAATTCTCAAACCCGGTCGTGATGGCGCCTCTCGTGAAGACTAGGCCAGCCAGACCAAACAGAACACCTCTTTTAAACAGTTAAATACCATAAACAGTTGTTAAACATGATATAATAGTCATAATTTACGGAAATAACGATAACAATAGGAGAAACCATCCCGACACAGCCCAAATCGGGGTGTCACAAGTCATGAGCAACTAAGAAATCCAGATATGAGTCTATTGAACACTAAATCTGGTACAATAGTTCTAGGAACATGAAAATGATAAGATAGGGGAGGCACGGGGGCTGCGGACGCTGACAACTACCTCGTAATCTCCAAATCACTGCCTGGACTGGGAGGATCAGCACTTAGGAGCGGTCTCTGCTATGCCTGAATCTACACACACGGTGCATGGAGTAATGTGAGTACTCCGACTCAGTGAGTAATAATTATAAATAATGGCTGAAAGTATGAAAGCATGTAAAGGCACAAAGCAATTCTATATTAAGCAGTAAAATTACTTAAAGCAGTAAATCAGCGAAGAACCCCAACGAACTCTCTGTAAAACAAGTAAAACAGGTAATTTAGTAGGTAAATAACAAGTAGAAATCCGCCCCTCGGGCACAGTATCAATCACTCAGAACAGCATCAGCCCCTCGGGCTCACTCTCAGATCAAATGGGTACCCGCGCTCACTGTGGGTGTGCAGACTCCGAAGGGGCCCCTTACGGCCCAAGCTCTATATCAAGCCACCTCGTGGCATCATCTCTCGGCACTCGGCCTCACAACACTCAAGCCACCTCGTGGCATATAAAAGTATCTCGGCCCTCTGCCTCATATCACTCAGAATATCCTCACATATGGCCCTCGGCCTCACTCAGTCCGAAAATCATCATAAGCCCCTCGGGCAGTAGCAAAACAGTAGTTCTCAGCCCAAAACATCATTTAGAAATATCATTTATGTTTCAAATCCGAGTAAAAGTGGCTGAGTTTGTAAAACAGTAGATATCAACAGGACTGAGTTCAAGTAGTAATTCAAAGCAGTGAGGAAATAGTGATAGAAATCCCCGAAGGGTTCAAATAACTGGCACGAAGCCCAAATATGGCAATCAGCCCAAATCATGATGATAACAAGTAAACTTCAGTCAAATACGCAGTAATTTCATCAATCGGGACGGACCAAGTCACCATCCCCAACGATGCTCTACCTCACACTCGCTATCCGGCGTGCAAGTCACCTCAATATAGCACTACGATGTGCAATTCCAGGGTTTCAAACCCTCAGGACATCATTTAACATCATTACTCACCTCGAACCGGCTAAATCTCTAGCTCGCTATGCCCTTGCCTCTCAAATCGGCCTCCTCGCGCGTCGAGTCTGACAAAAACCAGAACGAATACGTCACAATAGGCTAAGGGAACAAAACCCAAGCAAAAACAATCGAAAAATATCAAAAATCCCGAAATTAGCAAAACCCAAGCCCCCGGCCCACTTCTCGAAACTCAGAAATTTTTACATCATTAGAGACCTTATCTCCCCACGAGTTCGTACATATCAAAAACACAAGAATCGGAGTTCAATTGACCCCTCAAATCCCCAATTTAGACTCTCTTAATCTCAAGCCCTAAACCTCCATTTTTAGTCCAAAAATTCCTTAATTTTCTGTCCTAATTCATGAAATATCACCATAAAATTGCGTTTTAGGTCCAAAAATCCTTAACTTATCGAAGTTCCCTTGAAATCTCTCTTCAAAATTGCCCAAAAACTCTAAGTCCGAAGTTAAAATGAATAAACCCTTCAAAAATCGCAAAGAAGAACCATTTATACCTTCTGCCCAGTCATAATCGCATCTGCGGTCAATTACCCGCTTTTGCGGTACCGCTTCTGCGGTCATCTCTCCGCATCTGCGGAATTACTTAAATCCCGCCTAACCGCATTGCGGTCCAATAGCCGCATCTGCGGCTCCGCAGGTGCGATCACTATTCCGTATCTGCGGTTCCTGACCTCACTCCTCAAATCCGCATCTGCGGAAAATCCTTCGCACATGTGATGCCGCACCTGCTGTCCCCAAACCGCAGGTGCGAAAACACCAGAAGTAGCAGGAGTTCTGCAATTACACAAGTCCAAAACTCTTCCCGTTAGCCATCCGAAGCCACTCCGAGGCCCCCGGGACCTCAACCAAAAGCACCAACATGACTCAATACCTTATTCAAACTTGCTCCAATCATCAAAACACCTCTAACAACATCAAATTACCCAAAATTCATCGAATTCAAGCCTAAGTTTTCTAAAAACTTCCGAAATACGCTTTCGATCAAAAACCCAACCAAGCCACGTCCGAACGACCTGAAATTTTGCACACACATCCCAATTCACATAACGAAGCTACAGCAACTCTCGAAATTCCATTCCGACCCTCGGATCAAAATCTCACCTACCAACCGGAAATCGCCAAAATACTAAGTTCGCCAATTCAAGCCTAATTCTACACCGGATCTCCAAAACGAATTCCGATCACACTCCTAAGCCACAAATCACCTCCCGAAGCTAACCGAACCATCGGAACTCACATCCGAGCCCTCTAACACATAAGTCAACATCCGGTTGACTTTTCCAACTTAAACCTTCTTAAAAGAGACTAAGTGTCTCATTTCTTACCAAATCCAATCTGAACGCAAACTAAACAACTTGATCACATAAAACACGGATAACGAAGCATAAAGAAGCAGAAATGGGAAAAACGGAGCGGTAACTCATGAGACGAATGGTCGGGTCGTCACACTGTGTAAGCTGCTACTGTATCAGCTATAGATAATCTTCTACCGGGGTAATATTTATCCATAAAGGAGTACCGAAATGATAAGCTTCTTCAGGAGGCTTATTTCCAATAGAGTATCAAATAGATAAATATATTTACGGCGGAGTCCTATATGGATAATCTTCTTCAGGAAGCTTATTTACAACACAGTATTAAATGAACATCCATAATATAATATATTTATAGCAAAATGTTTATTTTTAAATTTTCTGCAGTTTGAGTGGACGAAGAAAGCGATAATATAGGTCGGTCACTTTCTCTACCCCGTTAAAGGGGGGGGGGGGGGTGCCCAAAGACAGCCAATGAGTGAGTTCTAAGTGGACTACTACTATAGGACGGGTACTAGCTAGAAGTTTGTAGAAGATGTTAGAGAGTGCTATACAGATTGCAATTTGGATAATGTTGGTAATATGACATCGACAAGAGAAATGCCACGTGTAAAAGAAGACCACTTTGTGGGGCCTTTTACAAATTCTATTAAAAGGATCATGCAGCAAATTGGATGAAACATCTAGTAGCTAAGAGTAGAAAGAGCAGAAGAAGAGTAAGTAATTAGTGATGGCAATTAGTGCGGTGATGAGTTCATTTAGTCTCAAGCCCTCTCCCTTCACAGTGGAAAAGAGAGCAGTGCGTGGCCTGCCATCAATAGGAAGGTCTTCTTCATCCTCCCGGTTCAGAGTTGAGGCCAGTGGTGGCAAGAAGATCAAGACCGACAAGCCTTATGGTCCGTATGTCTATTATTTTTAATGAAAGATATTTTTAGAATTTTTGGTACTAAAATGTCTATGTACTAGTTGGAGTAAGTAATGACATTTAGGAAAATTATCTTGTCTCTTACTCTTACGAGGAAAATACTCGAAAATGACTTTTTTTGCTGAAAACATTTTTTTGCAAAATTACTTTTTGGTATCTTGGGCCTTGCATGTTTGCATTTTCACTCTTTATTTTTCCCAGCATTTTAGATTAGACTGTCCTTTTACAATATATAGATTCTTATTTCTAATTTTCCTTAGTAGAGTCTTTCAGTGTGGTTTTTCCTTTTGGTTACTGCGAATACATCTGAAAGAGATAGAATATTATGCAAAAAAAATATATTTGCTGATTGATATGACAATTGGTATGTAAATTAATTAGGAATTAATGGAGGCATGAACTTGGAAGATGGTGTTGATGCCTCAGGCCGGAGGGCAAAGGTTTGTCCCTAGACTTCACACACTTTCTCTACATAACATGTCATGCACATTTATGGGAAAACGAAGCAAGAATGTTACCTCGGTCAAATCCAATAACTTTGTGTATTTATATTAAGAAACATCAAATATGCAAAAAAGATTCATATTCAAAACATAGTTACTAACCCTTAATGTTACTGTTATCCTAGAATTTAGAACCAATAAAGCTCAAATAGACACTATTTTTTGGTGACTGCATTTGTTCGATGGTACCTCCCCTCCCCCCTCCCCCCTCTTTTTGTTTTCCTCCGTTCCCGGTAGCATTGGCTGACACTTAAATCTAACATGATCATTATGAAAATCATATCTGAATTTTCAAGAAGATTGTGTACAAAACTAATTTGTTTATGTAAAGCAATTGTTAGGACTATGTAATTAAAGGAATGGTGTAGAAGTAGAAAAACTTTATGAGATCTTTACGTATTGATGAAAAAACTAATAAGGGGTAATAAAGTTACTAATTAATAGATTCGGACTATCACATGTAATGATCATATTAAAATGGTGGCTATGTGCAGGGAAAGGGTGTTTACCAATTCGTGAACAAATATGGAGCTAATGTTGATGGATACAGGTTGGTGATTCTGATTATAAATTCCCAATAGTAGATAATGATACCCCGTAGATTACTCTAAAATTGAAGCATTAATTCATATAAATACTTTGATTAAAATGCAGTCCTATCTATAACCCAGATGAATGGTCCCCGAGTGGCGATGTCTATGTTGGCGGTATAACTGCAATTATGATTATTATAACATTATTTTTACTTCTAACAATTAAATAACCAAGCTTTCATTTCTTTACTAAATAATGTAGTCAGTATAATTGAAAATTGCAGGTACCACTGGCTTAGCCGTTTGGGCTGTCACGTTGGCTGGCATTCTTGCAGGAGGTGCACTACTTGTATACAACACAAGTGCTTTGGCACAGTAGATCATTATGCCTACATAAATTAAGTTGTATCCAAGCTAGTCAATTAAGTACTTTGTAAAGTAAAGCAATGACGAATGCACGAATTTGGCTAAGAACGTTCAAGATTTAATTTATATGTATAAAAAATATAGTATTTAACTTGATCTTATATTACTATAGTTTCTGCCTCGGTTACATCCAATATGCATGTTGTTTTGCTTGGATTACTGGATGATGAAATTTAAAAGTACGTTTAGTGGAATAGCAACTCGTTAAATGCTAGTCATGGCAGAAGAGTTCTCCTCGTATCCGAACAACTTCTTTTCTTCAGATACTTCTAGTTGCGGAAAAAACCAAAGGGTCAATTAAATCCAAAATATAAAATAATAAGACCATCTTTTAACTTATTTGTGGTTGTAACTTGTAAGAATCTTTCCATAAGACCGTTCAGATTAACTGTTCATAGTTTTTATATATATATATATATATATATATATATATATAACAATATCAAAATTTAGAAATCAAATTCGCCATGTGCTTCTATCTTCATAAATAGGTGATGAATTACGATATGATCTGTCATAACCAACAGTTTGACAAAATGTGTTAGAACACAATGGCGGAGCTATAGGAGTTCGGGATTATACTTGTTTTAAGTTATTGGGTTTTAAATTAATAATTTATACATATCCATTGAATTTCTTAATATAAGTATTTCAATAAAAGCTATTGATTCGGTCGAACACTGTAGCTCCGCATTTGTTAGAACAAGATGTGCAGAACTCAAATAAATCTCTGATCAGATAAATATCTAATGTTTAATTCAGCACTAAAATATTTATCGAAGTTAAAAAGATGAGCACCAAAATAATACTATATTTGGAAGACATGGAGAAAGGAACAGTAAGAGGAAGATTTAGTAAAAGAGAACGTGGAGAATTTGTCTGAAGAAAAATATGTAATAGGCTAATCTCTCTCTTTTTTTTTTTTTTGGTTAATTATTAGGCTAATCTCACTATACTCTGTTTGACATGACACATTTAAATTTAAGGGAGGAAAGAGCTTATTACCACTCTTTAGGCACGTTTTTTTTTTCCTGTGAGTTAGATAATTATATAACATAGCAAAAATAGTTACACTATTGTTTGAGAGCTACTGCTCCCGATTGTTGCGCTAACATTGTCTTGCATTACAAGGGGGTTCCCCCTGGTTTTACGTACAAAAACAGTTCCTAGGATATCTGCCCACAGGACCTTGTTTACAAACACCGGAGAAATTCTCAAAAAATTTGTCCTATCAAATAACTTTTTTTCTGCTCCTTTCTTTGCAGGGAGGTCCGCCACCTGGTTTAGTTCTCTGAAATTATGTCCTAGTGCTGGATTTTCCAGTTGCTCCATCAATGACCTGCATTCAAAGATAATAGAGTTATAATGCAGGTTTCCCTCATTTAGTATTCTCACAACCTGTTCAGAATCAGTGCATATTTGTAGAGGTGTGAGTTTGTGTTCAAGTTTTATTGTGAGACCCTGCCATAGAGCTTGGAGTTCAGCCTCTAAGCCGGTGGTATGTGGTAGGCCTCTCATATAACCTAGTACCTAGTCACCCCATTCCTTATGACACCCCTAGTTCCTCCTACTTTTGATTTTTTGCAAGCACCCCCATCAGTGTTAAGCTTGTAGGAGCCTGAAGGAGGTAGCTCCTAATTGATGTGGATTACAGTTGTTTCACCTTTATCCCTGTGTTGGACAGCCACATGGTAGTATTCAGTGGCTCTAGCAATGGTTTGTTTAACAAGGGCAAGGTTCTTTTTCTTTTCAAAAAGATTGTTGTTTCTTGTGAGCTATAGGCTCCAAAAATAGAAAGGCTTGAACTGCATGTTCTTGACCTTGTCCCATGTATCTTCCCAGTGGATCATTGAGAACACAGGGTATGGATGGGAGGTCTTGTTAGCACACTCTAGTGTTATGGACCGCCGGAATGCTCTGGCATTTGAGCATTCAAAGAAGATATGATTGATGCCTTCCACTCCAGAGGAGCAGAAATGACATATTGGGCTTACATTTAAGCCTATGCTGCTTAAATGCTTGGCAGTGGGAAGTCTGTTATGTTGCATCATCCAAGTGAAGCATTTTATCTTATTAAGAACCTTTAGTTTCCAAATCCAGTTGAAGGTATCATCATGGTTTGAATTGGAGTCTAGCTCAGAGCTAAACAGGTTGTAGGCAGATTTGGAGCTGAACAACCCATTACCATTGAGGTTCTAGATGAGCTTATCCATAGAGTTTGTAGAAATAGGGATGAAGGTGGATTGAATAACACACTTATTGTCCCTAGGAATGGGGTAGTGGATAGCATCAGATTTACATTCCCATTGTTGAGGATGGAGCTGATATTAATGGTCAAGTCAGAGTTGTGCCAAGGCCCCTGGAGGATTGTGTTGAGGGGCTGCATATGGGGGATCCAATTATCACTAAGAAGGTTGACTCTATCCCCTTTATGGATAACCCATCTAGAGACCTTAAGACAGACTTTCCAACCTTCCTGAATACACTGCCAAGTCCTAGTTTTAGGTTTAGCTCTAGGATGGTTACCACTACAGTGCTTCCCAGTCAGTACCCTAGCCCACATAGTGTCAGTGTTCTTGTAAAGTCTCCAAGCTAGACTGGTCAGGCTAGCTTTGTTTTTCATGTGTGCCTATTGAAGGCCCAGAATCCCCCCGTTTAGTTGACATGAATAGTTAAAGGGAAATATCCAAATCCATGTCTTATTATTTTCAATAATCCATACTTGTAGCAATGAAATACTATATATTCCTCCANCCCCCCCCCCCCCCGTTCTTAGGTTTATTAATTGTATCCCATTTAATCATGTGCAGCTTTCATTTTTCAGCAGTTGTTCCTCATACAAAGTTCCTTTGGATTTTATCTATCTGGCCGGTGATGTGTGAGGGTAACTTTATAAAGCTCATCACATGGCTGGGAATGCTCCCCAGGCCAGTTTTTCCCAAAGTTGTGCGGCCAGCCATGTTTAACATTTTTGTTTTCCGGCCAGCCAGCCTAGTATTCATACTGTCAATGATGAATTGAAAATCTTTGTTAGTAGGCCTTTTATGGAAGATGGGGAAACCTAGGTATTTACCAAAATCTCTGCTTTTCCTAATTCCTAACAATGAGTTGCAGCTATTGGCCCAATCTTTATGGCAGTTGGTTGAAAAGATAACCTTGGATTTTTTAAAGTTGATCTTTTGGCCTGATGCACTATTAAACTCCTCTAGGGTAGCCAGGATGGCTTCACAACTCTTTTTATTAGCTCTACCAAATAGTGTGAGATCATCAACAAAAAATAGGTGAGAGATTTTTGGTCCATTCCTACTGATGGTGATTGGAATTCAGTCCTTTCTTAGGACTGCCTGGTCAATATACCTTGAGAGCCTCTCCATGCAAATAATGAACAAGTAGGGAGAGATAGGGTCTCTCTGCCTGATACCTTTAGTAGGATTGAAAGGCTCAGTTTGGCTCCCATTGACCATTTGGGAACTTGAAGAACATAAGGGATTCCCTAATGAAAGACCACTCAAGTCTGTCAAAGACTTTCTCTAAGTCTATCTTGAGGATCATGTTGGTATTGGTCCCTTTCATCTTTTGAAAATCAGTGATGTATTCCTAAACAATTATGGCATTTCCTTGTGTTAGAGAGGAAATTGGCCTGTAATATCCCAATAATGGTCTGAAGGAAGGGCTTAATTCTGTTTACTTTGATTTCGGTGACAAACTTGTAAATTCTATTGCACAACCCAATAGGTCTAAAGTTCTTAAGCATAGTGACATTCTGGCATTTAGGAATCAAACACAAGAGGGTCCTATTAACTTCAGGGGGCATGGTTGAGGTGGTGAATACCTTCTGGCAAAAATGGTTGACATAGGTAGACAGGATGTTCCCATATTTCCGGTAGAAGAAAGGGTGCAGCCCATCAGGCCCAGGTTCCTTAAGGGCTTGAAACAGTCCATGACTTTCTTGATATCAGAGTACCTAAGGGGTTGATCAAGGGAAACCCTCATGCTATCAGTAAGGACTAGAGGGCTGCCCTCACTGTAGCATCTCTTGTAGGTGGAAGAGGTATGGGATGTGGTAGCTTTTGGTAGTCTCCTTGATGAGGTTAGGGTCTTTGATCTGATTACCTACTTCATTTGTTAAACTAAGATCCTTTTCTCATTCTTCTGTTGAGGGTGGTTGTGTGGAAGAACCTAGTGTTAGCATCCCCTTCATATAACCAGCTGATTCTGGATTTCAGCTTCCAAAAATCCTCTTCATTTTTAAGGATAGCTGAGAACTCAGCTTGGAGAGTTGATTCTAAGTTTTGAAGGTAGGTGCTGAAAGGGTAGGCATTAGAGTTTTGGATACCATTCAGACTAGCTAGAATGTATTTCTTCTTATGAAAGATGTTGCCAAAGACTAGACTATTCCAGGTGGTCACATTGGCTTTAAAAATGTTGGTGTCCTCCAACAGATCTTCTTTAGAGCTGAAGTTATTTTGAACAATGGAGGGAAAGTCAGGGTTACCACACCACATAGACTCGAGCCTAAAGGTCCTACTATGATTACTGTACTGTTGACTAGTAATGTTTAGGAGTAGAGGACAGTGGTCATAGTGGGTCCTAGGGAGGTGGGTAACAGTGGATTCTGGATATGACTCAATCCAGTCATCAGTGGCAAAGCACATATCCAACCTTTCTAGGATAAGGTCTTGCTTGTGAGTGTATCTTTTATTTGACCAAGTGTACTTTGAGCCTTTGAAACCTAGGTCCTAGTCTACATTGATTCAAACAACTCCAAAAACGATTGCTTCTACTATTGTTAATGTTGTTGCCCCTAAATTTGTCCCTTTTAGGACTTTATTGAAGTCACCTCTTACGAGCCAACTACCTTTATATACAGAGGCCATATCCTCAAGGGACTGCCATAATCTAATTTTATCATTTAAGTGACTACTAGCATAAATAGCTGAGAAAAGCCATTTAGAGACAGCAGCAGTTACCTTCACCATGACATGCATATTCTGGGGTGTCGTACAGACCTCTTCAAGATTCACTACGTCATCCTTCCACTGGACGACTATTCCTCTAGATTGCCCATTGGCAAGGGATTGAAATTAAGCATTGAATTGGAGCTCAGCAGTCAAGTGCGTATGGTCAGCCATTCTTGTCTCAAGGAGAACAAGAACAACAGTGTTGTGCAGCTTGACCATGGAGGTGTAGTGTCCGTAGAATTCAGCACTGTTGGCTCCTCTCGCATTCCATATTATGAAGTTCATCAGTAAAGGGTTTTGAGATGGGGCTTTCCTCTTGAGGCCCTTCCCCTTTCCCACAGGGGTCACTTTCACTTTTTCCAACACAAGGCTTACTGCTACTGTATAACGACCCGACCGGTCGTTTTGAGCTCTAGCGCGTCGCTCAGCAGTTTGGGGCCATGAGCAGCATCACTTCAGGTATGTCCTTGTACTCGTTCGAGGATGAACGAATGTTTAAGTGTGGGAGGATGTGACGACCCGGCCGGTCGTCTTAAGAATTAACACCCTGATCCCCTATTAACTGCTTTCCCCAAGTTTATTTCTGCTATTTTGATTTGTCGGGATGTTCGGTATTGAGTTTCGGAGAGTTTTGGGACACTTAGTCCCTAAATGAGAGCTTAAGTGTTGGAAAGTTGACCACAGTCGGAACAGTGTGAAGACGGCCTCGGAATGGAAATTCGATGGTTCCGTTAGCTCCGTTAGGTGATTTCAGGGTTAGGAGCGTGATCGGAATGTGTTTTGGAGGTCCGTAGCTAATTTAGGCTTGAAATGCCGAAAGTTGAATTTTTGAAGTTTCCGGTTTGATAGTGAGATTTTGATCTAAGGGTCATAATGGAATTCCGGAAGTTGGAGTAGCTTCTTAGTGTTTAATGTGACGTGTGTGCAAAATTTCAGGTCATTCAGACGAGGTTTGATAGACTTTTTAATCGAAAATGTGTTTTTAGAGTTTTTGGGATTCCTAAGCTTGAATCCGTTGGAAAATAGGTGTTTTGATGTTGTTTTGAGCGTTCCGAAGGTTGGAACAAATTTGAATGATGTTATGGGATATGTTCATAGGTTTGGTTGAGGTCCCGGGGGTCTCGGGTGTGTTTCGGATGCTCAACGGATCATTTTTGGAACTTGTTGAATTGTTGAACTGCTGGTATCTGGTTTCCTTCTCTGCGATCGCCGCTTTCCCTCCGCGATCGCGTAGTGCATTCTCTGAGGGGGGCCTAAGTTGTTCTTCGAGATTGCATTACTATACTCGCGATCGCGGAAGTCAGCCTCTTCCTCCTTCGCGTTCGCAATTACTCTTCCGCATTCGCATAGTAGAAATGGGAGCTAATGGTTCATTGCCCTTTTACTCTTCGCGTTCGCGTGGCTTCGACCGCGAACGCATAAGCTGGCCTTGTCCTCTTCTGCGATCGCGAGCCTTCTATTGCGTTCGCATATGCCAGTTCGAGGACCCTTCACTTTTCCTCTTCTGCAATCGCATTCTTCATGTCGCGATCGCGTAGGCCATTTCTAGAGCCTTTCACTTTTACTCTTCGCAATCGCAAATGATTTCTTGCGATCGCAATGAACAACATCTGGGCAGAGAATTTAAAACCCAAAATCGAGGGTTTAGACCATAACTCATATTTTGGACTTGGGAGCTCGGGAGATCATAATTTTTGAGGGGATTTTCACCTGGGCGACTTGGGTAAGTGATTCTTACTCGGTTTAGACTAATTTCCATGAATCTTCACTTAAATTCATCCTTTAAATTCGAAATTTTGGTAGAAATAGGGGGAAAAGTTCTTAGACCTAGAGATTGAGTTTTGATTGGGTTTTTTTCATCCGATTTGAGGGATTTTTGTATGAATAGACTCGTGTGGGTGTGAGGATTCTGAAAATATAAATTTCACCCGATTCCGAGACGTGGGCCCGAGGGGCATTTTGGTCATTTTACATAATTTCGCGTATTAGCTTAGAATTTAATTGTAGAATCAACTTCTTTAAGTATTTTAGTCCTTTCTATTCCTGCTTTTAGTATTTTAGCCCTTCTATACTTTCTGTTCTTATTAGACAAAATTCCGGAGTTAGAGCTATGTAGTATTTCTCTGTCTTAGCTTGTGATTCATGGGTTTCCGGGTCTTGGATTTATGGGTTGGTTTTGAGAACTTGATATTGTGTATGCCGAGTGGCATCTTAAATACTGTTTCATTCGATTATTTTTAGGTTTAATTATTTCTTCCGCAAATTATTTATTTTCCGCATTTGTTAGGCTTGCCTAGTCATAGGGACTAGGTGCCGTCACGACAGTTCACGGAGGGCGAACTGGGGTCGTGACAAGTTGGTATCAGAGCTCTAGGTTCATAGGAGTCATGGATCACAAGCTGGTTTATTAGAGTCTCGCTGATCGGTACGGAGACGTCTGTACTTATCTACGAGAGGCTATGTAACTGTTAGAAAAAAATTCCACTTCTTGATTTCCTCATCGTGCGACTTGATTCCTTGAGGCTTATGCCCTTGTTTTCTTCCTTCTCAATCTTACGTGACGCGAACCGCTTGTTATAAATCGAGAATTGAAGAATTGTAATGGTACTACAGGTGTGGTGCGGGATGTTTCTCCCGGTATAGTTGGGTGAGCTATTATCGTCGCCTTGCGGAAGGATTTTTCTATCATTTCGGCTCGATAGTTGTGCTTCTAAGAGCTGGGAGGATATACACAGGTTGCTATGATGCTCGCGATTGGTTATCGCACAGTATTGACTTGATGGTAGGAGACTTATCTATGTGTTGGGGCGATGAATGAGTTGAAAGGAAATCTACTCAGTGCACGATTCAGAGATATGATATTTCACTTCCGGCGGAAGAAAAGCAATTGGCCTATGAGTGTCCAGATTTGGGGTGATGGAGTAACGAGACTTGGTAATTTCGAGCGTGGTGAAATTTTTATCTGCAATGTAGTGTCGTCATCCTCGATTGTATATGTTAAGTTCGCCGGTGTTATGGTCTTCTGCAATTCACCCTTGGGGTAGGATATTGTGGAATAATATTGGAGAAATGACCGTTGGATATCGCGCGGTGCGGTGGTTCAGGATGAATCGGTGTTTCTAATGTTGACGGCTCGAGAAAGATGATCTCTGAAAAGGTTTAAAGTTAGTAGCGGTTTGTGGGTTCAAGTGCTATGAAGATAGAATTTATTAAGGCAACAACTGAGCAGCAAGGATGAGGAAAGACATGTGGGGAGTGTCAGGCGATGGTCAAAATTTCTAGAAGACTAGGTATAAGAAGCAAAGGTCGAGTGGTCGATTAGAGGGGTGAGTTCCGCCAAAGTGGGAGAGTGGTGGATTTGCATTTGGGCTTTGTGCTAGGATGACTATGCACCTTAAGGAGAGTTCGGAACGACTTGGGAATTTTAGTGATTGATGATTGGGGTCTACGGATCTAATTTGAAGCATGGGCTATTATACGGCAGGAGATTTGATATAACGGAAAGGAGCCACTTGAAATGAAGAAGGATACAACGTAACTTTGAATTGGAAGGATGTTTCCGCACATTTAATTGATGTCCACGAGGGTGAATAGACTTGTGCAGCTAGAGAGTGAACTCGGATTCAGGATTTGTGCCTTGTATAGATGCGGGTTTCAAGGGAGGTAATTCTGCCGGGTGTTTGTCGAGAGGGTATTCATGTGCTAGAAGATTCATGGAGTTGATTATATTCGGGGCCAAGGTAGAGCGGGTGCCTCTCAACAACGATCCTAGTGGATTCAAAAGGGCAAAACGTGGTGCCTAATAATTTCGAGCCTACGGTTAAGAATCAAGCTTTGTAGCAGCTTATGAGAAGAGGCACAGAATGTTCTAGGATGTTTTGACTCGCAATGTAGCATTGGGAGGTCTGAAATGGTTTGCGAGATTGGAGACTATGTGTTGAATGGAGTTATTATTATTTCTAAGGCAATCAAGAATTAATTTGGAAGAAGATAGATTGGTTGGCCATAGTTGAGTTGGCATATTGGTGGTAATGATCATTTCCTTCAACGTGATCAAGTTATGCAAGTGATTTGTGACGGCACGTGTGAGGTTTGCCGACCGCCGTAATTGATGTTATTCAGAAGTATTCCGTTGTTATGGCCTTTCATGTATAGGCATATCCCGGAAGGGCTATGGTGGCTTAGACCACTACATAGAGATTGCACATTCTACAGTTATGAGAATTCACCTGCATGTTGCTATAGTTCTCCTGAAGTGATTTAAGTGAAAAGTTTTATATGATGAAGTGTTAATCTATTAGTGGTTACGGAGTTATGATGAAAAATCGTGTTCTATCGTATATTGGCATGTTGGTGCAGTGTGTGGTATGGAATTTGAAGTGAGGATCAAGGTTGCAGTTCAGTGTTGACAGGGATGTCGCGAGCTCGGATGAGCAATAAAGGAATTTTGATGTTTAAAGTAAGTGGGTATCGTCTTCAGCGTCACCTCAGATCGGTGTTTTGTGAAAAAGGCCTTGTATCCTGGTTATGGATTCTTGAACGCTTCTCAGCGTTAGTGCGGCTGGTGGTATGGATACGCATATTTGTTGTCTGTTACGGAAGGTCGTGGGAGCGTCCCCCACAGGAAGATTTGTATAAGTGTGGCATGTAGTCACTTGATTGATTGAAGATATAAACCAAGTATGAAGACGATGGTGATATCATTAATTTGAGAATTTATGCTTGGCACTCGACTTATTGGGTTGTGGACCGTGGAGGATTGCTCGGTTATGATGATAGTTCTCGTGTGTTATGAGAAAAAGGGGGTTATTATGGACCTTCGAAAGGTTATTAGCCTAGTTCAGTGTGATCAGAGTCAGCTTGAGGTCTGTGGATGGATCTAAATGTGAATATGGGCTCTATATCAGGCCAGATGTGTTCATTTCAGTAATGCACTCCTTTGGACAAGTAGTCGGGGTACTATTTCGTCGTCAGCTATTTCATGAAATGATATGTTGCGCCGTATGAGTTGTGAGATGGCTTGATGAATATCTTATGTGTTGAGGTTCCGCTTAGAGATGATGTTATATGAGCAAGATGGCTCTTGAGATTTTAGAATGTATATCGCACCTCAGTTGTGTTTGAGTTCTGTAGCCTATGGCACTATATGTCTCCCCAGGGATGGTATTATGCACTTAGCGTGCTTGTGACCGATATTCGAAATTTTGTTATAATGAGCAGTTTAGCTCGATGTATATCTCCTTAAATGAATATTATGTGTGGATCGGGTGGCATGCCGCCATGGGTATGTTATTTGGATCGGGTTGCACGCCGCAACAGTGTGATGTTGAGTACAGTTTTCTATATGCTATTTTTGTATGCCTTGCTTCCTATTTTCTAAGGAAAGTTCACATTAGTGCGTGAGTTGAGTAGTTCTTTCTAGAGTTCGTTTTCCTTTTGTCACGTTCGAGTTCATAGCCTATTGGCACATTGTGGCATCATATGAGACTTTTGATCATGTCCGGTGTGGCTTATTGCCTGAGCGGTTCGTACTGGGTGAGATGAGATCATCGGATTTAGGATCAGTGCAATCTGATTATATGAAGTATATTAAGGAACTAAGACCATTATTTGGTTCAGAATGAGGTGATGGTTCTTACCAGGAGTATAGACCCAATGATTTGTTGATTCGGTAGTTGGGTATGAATTTCTACACACCTCTTCCGTCTTGGCGGTATTGTAAGAGTTAGAGCAAGGCCTATGTAGGTCATGAGGTGAAATGGGAGCATCAGATTCGTGGAATTTCGACTAATTTGATCAGAGAATGTTATTGTGGTCCTGTGAGTAAAGTGACGCAAGGTGTGAATTCAGCTAAGCTATGCAGTCATGTTTTCGTGCTGGGGTAGTTATTGATACGGTGAGCGTATGTTGGAACAGGCCTGGCAGAGAATTCTGGATGTAGGAATTGGGCTCTAAGGCTTATTTGCTTAGGTGAAAAAGGATATCCTCATATTGATCGAGCTAGGGTACCCAGCTGAGTTGTGGTAGCACAGGTAGGTGCCCGAGGTGTTAAAAAGTGATTTCGGGCAACCCCAACATAGCTCTTAGCACGTTCGAGGACGAACGTATGTTTAAGTGGGAGAGGATGTAATGACCCGGCCGGTCGTTTTGATCTCTAGCGCATCGCTCAGCAGTTTAGGGCCATGAGCAGCTTCACTTCAGGTATGTCCTTGTGCTCGTTCGAGGACGAACGAATGTTTAAGTGTGGGAGGATGTGACGACCTGGCCGGTCGTCTTAAGAATTAACGCCCCGATCCCCTATTAACTGCTTTCCCCAAGTTTATTTCTGCTATTTTGATTTTCCAGGATGTTCGGTATTGAGTTTCGGAGAGTTTTGGGACACTTAGTCCCTAAATGAGAGCTTAAGTGTTGGAAAGTTGACCATAGTCAGAACAGTGTGAAAACAGCCTCGGAATGGAAATTCGATGGTTCCGTTAGCTCCGTTAGGTGATTTCGGGGTTAGGAGCGTGATCGGAATGTGTTTTGGAGGTCCGTAGCTAATTTAGGCTTGAAACGCCGAAAGTTGAATTTTTGAAGTTTCCAGTCCGATAGTGAGATTTTGATCCGAGGGTCGGAATAGAATTCCGGAAGTTGGAGTAGCTTCGTAGTGTTTAATGTGACGTGTGTGCAAAATTTCAGGTCATTCAGACGAGGTTTGATAGACTTTTTGATCGAAAATGTGTTTTTAGAGTTTTTGGGATTCCTAAGCTTGAATCCGGTGGAAAATAGGGGTTTTGATGATGTTTTGAGCGTTCCGAAGGTTGGAACAAGTTTGAATGATGTTATGGGATATGTTCGTAGGTTTGGTTGAGGTCCCGGGGGTCTCGGGTGTGTTTCGGATGCTCAACGTATCATTTTTGGAACTTTTTGAATTGCTGAACTGCTGGTATCTGGTTTCCTTCTCTGCGATCCCAGCTTTCCCTCCGCGATCGCGTAGTGCATTATCTGAGGGGGGCCTAAGTTGTTCTTCGCGATCGCATTACTATACTCGCGATCGCCGAAGTCAGCCTCATCCTCCTTCGCGTTCGCAATTACTCTTCCGCGTTCGCATAGTAGAAATGGGAGCCTGTGGTTCATTGCCCTTTTACTCTTCGCGTTCGCGTGGCTTCGACCGCGAACGCATAAGCTGGCCCTCTTCTGCGATCGCGAGCCTTCTATTGCGTTCGCATAGGCCAGTTCGAGGACTCTTCACTTTTCCTCTTCTGCGGTCGCATTGTTCATGTCGCAATCGCGTAGGCCATTTCTGGAGCCTTTCACTTTTACTCTTCGCGATCGCAAATGATTTCTTGCGATCGCAATGAACAACATCTGGGCAGAGAATTTAAAACCCAAAATCGAGGGTTTAGACCATAACTCATATTTTGGAGTTGGGAGCTTGGGAGATCACAATTTTTTAGGGGATTTTTACCTGGGCGGCTTGGGTAAGTGATTCTTACTCGGTTTAGACTAATTTCCATGAATCTTCACTTAAATTCATCCTTTAATTACGGAATTTTGGTAGAAATTGGGGAAAAATTTCTTAGACCTAGAGATTGAGTTTTGATTGGATTTTTGTCATCCGATTTGAGGGATTTTTGTATGAATAGACTCGTGTGGGTGTGAGGATTCTGAAAATATAAATTTCACCCGATTCCGAGATGTGGGCCCGAGGGGCGTTTTGGTCATTTTATATAATTTCGCGTATTAACTTAGAATTTAATTGTAGAATCAGCTTCTTTAAGTATTATTTACATTATGAAATGGAATTGAATAGATTTTGGCCAGTTGGAGTCGGATACTCGTGGCAAGAACGTGGTTTCTAGTTGATTTTGAGCTGGTTCGAGGTAAGTGGCTTGTCTAACCTTGTGTGGGGGAATTTCCCCTTAGGATATGATGGTTGATAATTGAAATGCCTTGTACGTGAGGTGACGAGCGCGTACTTGAGCTAATTGTTGAAAAACCCAGTTTTATTTTTAGTATTTAAGCTGAGTTCCTTTCCTTCCTGTTTATTCTACTTGCGAATTTAGCCTGTTGTTAGTTTAGAAAAGCATGTTTAGTTGACTTAACTGTTTTTTTGCTTAAACTGCCTTAATTGCATTACGTGAAGCATGTTAGACTAGAATTAACTGTTTACTTGATACGTATTTAGCATTTAATTGAGTATCCTTGTATTGCTTCTGTGTGTTTAATTTGGGACTACGGGACGGCATCCCCGGAGATCCCCTGTACGTATTTATGATTTGGACTGAGGTGCAGGATACCAAAAGATCCTCGGGATACTAAGAGATCCCTATCATACATTGGGGATACCAAGAGATCCTCAGAATACTAAGAGACCCCTGGCATATATTGAGGATACCAAGAGATCCTCGGGATACCAAGAGATCCCTAGTGTGTATATATTGAGGATACCAAGAGATCCTTGGGATACCAAGAGATCCCTAGTGTATATATATTGAGGATACCAAGAGATCCTCGGGATACCAAGAGATCCCTGATTATTATCCCTGTTGTGAGTGGTGTTACCTGGTGATTTGTCTTTATAATTTGTTTCCGTTATTGTACTCTTATTATCATGTATAGACTCTTACTGTAGATTCTCAATTATATTGTTTATCTTAACCGGTCACTATTATTATTATTTACCTCAGTAGGGTCCTGACCTTCCTCGTCACTACCCGACCGAGGTTAGGCTTGGAACTTACTGAGTACCGCTGTGGTGTACTCATGCATCTTCTGCGCATGTTTTTCATGTGCAGATCCAGGTGCTTCTTCTCAGGCTTATCATCCTTGAGGGAGGCGACTACTTAGAGACTTCGAGGTGCATCCATCGCGTCCGCAAACCGAGGAGTCCCTTTCCATTCCTGCTTTTAGTATTTTAGCCCTTCTGTACTTTCTGTTCTTATTAGACAAAATTCCGGAGTTAGAGCTATGTAGTATTTCTCTATCTTAGCTTGTGATTCATGGGTTTTCGGGTCTTGGATTTATGGGTTGGTTTTGAGAACTTGATATTGTGTATGCCGAGCGGCATCATAAATACTGTTTCATTCGGTTATTTTTAGGTTTAATTATTTCTTCCGCAAATTATTTATTTTTCGCATTTGTTAAGCTTACCTAGTCATAGGGACTAGGTGCCGTCACGACAGTTCACGGAGGGCGAACTGAGGTTGTGACATACTGCCGAGTTCCCTAAGCTTGGAGATGAGGGAACTTGGAGATTTAGTTTGCAGCTTACTAGCTTTCTGGGACATAGTGCAATAAGCATTTCTCCGAACAGCTCTTTGTACTCGATCACCTGGCTTCTTGCATGAGGAGGACTATTGTTTTTGGGACTCCTAGCTTTTCTAGGATATTTTCTAGGTCTGCGTTGGACTCTTTGAGGTAGACTAGTGTCTGGTTCTTCTCCTTGATTAGCTGGTCCATGGTTGTGGACTGAGTCGATGGTGGGGGAGTGTATTGGTTCACATGTGGCCACATGGTGAAGGCTGGTGATGGAAGAGGAATTCCATTAGTGGAAAAAAGGCATCGTTTGACAGAGTTGCCCTATTAGAGTGTTGAGCTCCTTCAAAGGGGTAGTTGTGCGTCCATGTATTGGGCTTGGAGGAGAGTGGACAGCCATAGTTGGTGGCTGAAGTTGGACAAACTCTAGTAGAGGAGGTGAGTCGCCAGTCATGCCAAATAGCGTGGGTCTTAAATCTTCAATTTTTCTTCTTCGCGAACGCGAGCTCACCTCCGCGTTTGCGATGCATTAAAGTTTTGGACAATATTTAATGTTTCAAAAACGAGGGTTAGCCATTTTTATCAAAATACAAGCTTGGGAGCTCGGATTTGGGAGCAATCTCAAGGGGTTTTCGAGGGCAACGATTGGGTAATGATTCTCTACTCCCTTATGCTTAATACCCACTAATTTAATCACAAATTCATCCTTAATTTCAGATTTTTGAATGAAAAATGGGTGGAAATTCATAGGCTAAACTTTTGGGTTTCGAGTGAGCATTTGACCTCCGATTTGGGATATTTTTATATGGTTAGACTCGTGAGAGTATGAGGGTTCTGAAAATGTGAAAATTTTTCGATTCCGAGGCGTTGGCCTGAAGGGCATTTTGGTCATTTCACCTAATTTTACGCCGTAGCTTTGAATTTAATAGCAAAACCAGGTGTTTGCGATGTTATTTACAATGTGTAATTGAATTGAATAGATTTGAGCCATTTGGAGTCGGATACTCGTGGCAAGAGCGTGGTTTCTAGTTGATATTGAGCCGGTTCGAGGTAAGTGGCTTGTCTAACCTTGTGTGGGGGACCTTTCCCCTTAGGACATGATCTTTGAATATTTGAATGCCTCGTACGTGAGGTGACGAGCGCGTACTTGAGCTAATTATTATAAACCCGTTTTGACTTGAAGTATTTAAATTGAGTTTTCCTGTTTACTTGTTCATTTTGGACTGTAAGTTTAAACCTATGCTAGCTTAGAGAAGCATGTTCAGCTGACTTACTTGCTTAATTGTTTGCCTGTACTATTTGTACCCTGTGGAGCACGTTAGGCTAGAAATTTCTATTACTTGTACTGATTTTAGCATATATTCTGAGATTATGAGTTGTTGTTGTTGTTGTTGTGTGTTTAATTTGGGACTACGGGACGGCTTCCCGGGAGATCCCCCTGTACTCGATATATTGTGGATTGAGGGTGCGGGATACCAAGAGATCCCTGGCACATGTATTTCTATATGTATTGGGATACCAAGAGATCCCCGGCTTACTTATTGAGGATACCAAGAGATCCTCGGGATACCAAGAGATCCCCAGTGTATATGATGAGGATACCAAGAGATCCCCAGTGTGTATGATCAGGATACCGAGAGATCCTCGGGATACCAAGAGATCCCCAGTGTGTATGATGAGGATACCGAGAGATCCTCGGGATACCAAGAGATCCCCAGTGTATATGATGAGGATACCAAGAGATCCTCGGGATACCAGGAGATCCCCAGTGTATATGATGAGGATACCAAGAGATCCTCGGGGTACCAAGAGATCCCTGGTGCATATGATGAGGATACAAAGAGATCCTCAGGATACCAAGAGATCCCCGGCTATTATTCCTTGTTGAGAGCAGTATTCCTTGTATTGTTACCTTTGCTTTCTACTATTGTTCTTCCTTATTTATCCGGTTTAGATTCTCGCTGTCGACTTTATTTAAACTATTTCCGTTATCTTATTATTTATTATGTTTTATCTCAGTAGGGCCCTGACCTTCCTCGTCACTACCCGACCGAGGTTAGGCTTGGCACTTACTGAGTACCGCTGTGGTGTACTCATGCCCTTTCTTCGCATGTTTTTCATGTGCAGATCCAGGTACCTCTTCTCAGACGCACTATCCTTGAGGCGAGGAGATACATAGAGACTTCTAGGTATATCTGCCGCGTCGGTAGACCAGGAGTCTCTATTCTGTTCCAGCTTTAGTATTTAGTTTATTCTTTTTCTCTCAGTTGTTTAGATATTCTGGAGTTAGAGCAGCGTACTATGTTCTGTTAGCCTATGGTTCCCGTGAGTTTCCGGGTTTTGGGATTTAGCTGTAGACTTCCGCATTTCTTTGAGTTGTATAGGCCGAGCGGCCTTATATGCAGTTATTATTCTAATATGTTTAGCTTTATTCAACCATTTCGCAAGTTAAGTTGTTATTTCCGCATTGATAGGCTTACCTAGTTGTAGGAACTAGGTGCTATCACGACATGTTCATAGAGGGTGAACTGGGGTCGTGACAAGTTGGTATCAGAGCTCTAGGTTCATAGGAGTCACGGAACACAGGCCGGTTTATTAGAGTCTCGCTGATCGGTACGGAGACGTCTGTACTTATCTACGAGAGGCTATGTAACAGTTAGGAAAATTTCACTTCATTTGATTCCTTTCATGCGAGATTTTTGAACATCAATTCTAAACATACGACTTCTATTCTTTCACAGATGGTGAGGACACGTGCTACTCGAGATGATCAGACACCCGCGCCCCCTACTGCAGCCGTCAGAGGCCGGGGCCGGGGTAGAGGCCGAGGACGCGCGCGTGGTGCAGCCAGGGCACCTGTGCGAGCTGCCGCGGAGGTACCTCCAGCAGACCCAGCCGGAGTTCAAGCACCCGACACGCCTACTTCCACTACTACTCCAGCCCTTCAGGAAACTTTGGCGCAGTTCCTGAGCATGTTTGGTACGTTGATTCAGGCGGGATTGATTCAGGTTGTACCGACTACTTCACAGATCGGGGGAGGGACCCAGACTCCTGCCGCCCCCACTCCAGAGCAGCGAGTTCCCATTGGTCAAGTTCCAGGTGTCATAGCGACACAGCCTATCGTCCCAGTTCAGCGGGTGGTGAGGACCTCTCGCCAAGTAGGAGACGGACGAGGTCAGGAGGGAGAGTATAGAGGAGTGAGTAGACCTTGTGGACCGGGGAGATATACTGGTCCTTATTTTGGAGGCAGGGTGCGTCATGGTAGCGGTTTTTTGAGTCAGTCAGCTCAGTTTGCATCTCAGAGTTTCCATAGAGTTTCAGGTGTTCAGGGGTCTTGGAGTACCTGTACCGCATCGTTCCCACTGCCACGTCCTCCCAGAGCTTGTTATGAGTGTGGTGACACCCGTCATGTGGTGAGGGATTGCCCTAGACTTGGGAGGAGTGCACCTCCACAGACTACTCAGCCACAGCGTGCTCCTCAGAGTTCTCAGGCCATGATCACAGCTCCCGCTGCTACCTCATCTGCCCAGCCAGCTAGAGGCGGAGGTCGGGGAGGTAGAGGTCGCTCTCTCTCGAGAGGCCAGGCTAGATATTATGCTATTCCTGCTCGCATCGAGGCTGTTGCCTCCGATTCTGTCATTACAGGTATTATACTGGTTAGTCGTAGAGAGGCATCAGTTCTATTCGATCCAGGCTCTACCTATTCTTATGTGTCTTCTTATTTTGCTCCGCATTTGGGTATAGCCCGAGATTCATTGAGTTCTCCTGTTTATGTTTCTACTTCCATGGGAGATTCTCTTGTTGTGGACCGTGTTTGTCGGTCGTGTTTGGTTACTATTCGTGGTTTTGAGACCAGAGCAGAATTATTGTTACTCGGTATGGTTGACTTGATATTATTCTGGGCATGGACCGGTTGTCGCCCTATCACACTATTCTTGATTGTCACGCCAAGACCGTGACGCTGGCTATGCCAGGCTTTCCGCGTATTGAGTGGAGTGGTAGCATAGATCACACTCCCAGTAGAGTTATCTCTTTCCTTAAAGCTCAGCGTATGGTTGAGAAGGGGTGTGCCGCACATTTAGCTTATGTGAGAGATGTCAGTGTTGACACCCCTTCTGTTGATTCAGTTCCAGTGGTACGGGATTATCTCGATGTGTTTCCCGCTAATCTTCCGGGCATGCCGCCCGATAGATACATTGATTTTGGCATTGATCTGTTGCCGGTCACTCATCCCATTTCCATTCCTCCGTATCTTATGGCTCCTCCTGAGTTGAAGGAGTTGAAGGAATCAGTTACAGGAATTGCTTGGTAAGGGTTTTATTCGGACCAGTGTTTCACCGTGGGGTGCTCCTGTCTTGTTTGTGAAGAAGAAGGATGGTTCTATGCGCATGTGTATCGATTATCGTCAGTTGAACAAGGTTACAGTGAAGAACCGTTATCCTTTGCCTCGTATTGATGATCTATTTGACCAGCTTCAGGACGCACAGGTGTTTTCTAAGATTGACTTGCGCTTACGTTACCATCAGTTGAAGATTCGGGAGCCAGATATCCCGAAGACTGCCTTCAGGACTCGGTATGGTCATTACGAGTTCCTTGTTATGTCATTTGGGCTGATCAATGCCCCAGTAGCTTTTATGCATTTGATGCACAGTGTGTTCAGGCCATATCTCGACTCGTTTGTTATTGCTTTTATTGATGATATTCTGGTGTATTCCCGAAGTCGGGAAGATCATGAGCAGCACCTGAGGACCGTGCTTCAGACCCTGAGAGAGAAGAAGTTATATGCAAAGTTCTCAAAATGTGAGTTTTGGCTGAGTTCTGTGGCATTCTTAGGCCATGTGATTTCGAGTGAGGGTATCCGGGTGGATGCAAGGAAGATAGAGGCCGTGCAGAGTTGGCCCAGGCCGTCCTCAGCTACAGAGATTCGCAGTTTCCTTGGCTTGGCGGGCTACTACCGCCGCTTCGTGGAGGGATTTTCATCGATTGCGGCCCCTATGACTAGATTGACCCAGAAGGGTGCCCCATTTCAGTGGACAGAGGAGTGTGAGGCGAGCTTTCAGAAGCTCAAGACAGCTTTGACTACAGCCCCAATTTTGATGTTGCCTACCGGTTCGGGGTCTTATATTGTTTATTGTGACACCTCGAGAGTTGTCCTTGGAGCGGTGTTGATGCAGGACAGTAGGGTGATTTCCTACGCGTCCAGACAGTTGAAGATACATGAGAAGAATTACCCTGTCCACGACCTTGAATTAGCTGCCATTGTTCATGCCTTGAAGACCTGGCGTCATTATTTGTACGGGGTGCCTTGTGAGATCTATACTGACCATCGGAGTTTGCAGCACTTACTCAAGCAAAAGGATCTTAATATGCGTCAGAGGAGGTGGTTAGAGTTGCTGAAGGATTATGACATCACTATCCTGTATCACCCGGGCAAGGCCAATGTAGTGGCGGATGCCTTGAGTCGCCGGGCGGAGAGTTTGGGGAGTTTGGCATATTTACCAGCTTCGGAGAGGCCTATGGCGATGGATGTTCAGGCCTTTGCCAGCCAGTTTGTGAGATTGGACCTTTCGGAGCCCAGTCGGGTTCTAGCTTGTGTGGTTTCCCGGTCTTCCTTATTTGATCGTATCAGGGAGCAGCAATATGAGGACCCCTATTTACTTGTCCTTAAGGACAAGGTTCAGCGTGGGGATGCCAGGGATGTGACCATTGGAGATGACGGGGTATTGAGGATGCAGGGCCGGATCGGTGTGCCCAATGTTGATGGGCTTCGGGAGTTGATTCTAGCAGAGGCCCATAGTTCGCGGTATTCTATCCATCCGGGTGCCGCGAAGATGTACCAGGACTTGAGGCAGCACTATTAGTGGAGGAAGATGAAGAAATATATAGTTGGGTATGTGTCTAGATGCCTCAACTGCCAGCAGGTGGGGTATGAGCACCAGCGACCGGGTAGGTTGCTTCAGCAGATAGGGATGCCGGAGTGGGAATGGGAGCGCATCACCATGGACTTTGTATTGAGACTTTCACGGACCTTGAAGAAGTTTGATGCCATTTGGATCATTGTGGATCGGCTGACCAAGTCTGCTCATTTCATTCCTGTGTGTACCACTTATTCATCGGAGCGGTTGGCGAAGTTTGCTTACAACAACAGTTATCAGTCCAGCATTCAGATAGCGCCGTATGAGGCTTTGTATGGTAGGAGGTGTAGACCTCCGGTGGGTTGGTTTGAGCCGGGTGAGGCCAGGCTATTGGGCACAGAGTTGGTTCAGGATGCGTTGGAGAATGTTAAGATGATTCAGGATAGACTCCGTACAGGCCAGTCCAGACAGAAGAGTTGCGCGGACAGGAAGGTCGTGATGTTTCATATATGGTTGGTGAGCGGGTTCTACTTTGGGTTTTGCCTATGAAAGGCGTCATGAGGTTTGGGAAGAAAGGAAAGTTGAGTCCGAGGTTTAGCGACCCTTTTGAGATCTCGCGGCGAGTTGGGGAGGTTGCCTATGAGCTTGCCTTGCCTCCCAGTTTGGCCGGAGTTCATCCGGTATTTCATGTTTCGATGCTCCGGAGGTATCACGGTGATCCGTCTCACGTGTTGGATTTCAGTTCAGTCCAGTTGGACAAGGATCTATCCAATGTTGAGGAGCCAGTGGCTATATTGGACAGACAGATCAGGAAGTTGAGGTCAAGGAACATTGCTTCAGTGAAGGTTCAGTGGCGGGGTCAGCCGGCCGAGGAGGCGACTTGGGAGACCGAGCGGGATATGCGCAGCCAGTACCCTCATCTTTTTACTACTTCAGGTATGTTCTCTATGCTCGTTCGAGGACGAACGAATGTTTAAGAGTAGGAGAATGTGACGACCCGGCCGATCGTCATAAGAATTAAACTCCCCCGTAATCCCCCTATTAACTGCTTCCCCTAAGTTCATTTCT